>NC_141874.1:210001048-210304078 GCF_056163025.1 Triticum urartu
AAGGAAATAAATAATAACTTTATTATTGCCTCTAGGGAATATTTCCTTCAGCAGTTATATTTACCTTCCTCATAAAATGTTCAATTTGTTATTTATTGTACATGAGTAAGAGCTTGTAATGTTCTTCTAGTTAATTATAGCTTCTGATGTTTCAGAATTTGGTTGTTGTCTCGGTAGCAAATAATTCATTTGCACATTGATCTTTTTGAGAAGATATGTCATAATTAACATGTTTCTTCAGTTTTTCAAAATAAGCATTGGTGATTTTCTATGTTGCTATAAACCCATTTCCCCTACAATTGTTGTTGATCTAGTTTTAAATATTATAGGATGAACGGAAGTGTTCTTACTTGGAGTGGGTTAATCAAGAGTGGCCACAGTCTTTGAAGATGTGCCTAGCTAAGCTGTGGAGCATGTATGAGGAAGAGAACATAGGTAGGCTTAGAGAAAGTGTTGTCAATGCTGAAGAATATTTGAAGATGCGGGACAAAAAGAGGAAGGTGGAGAATGAGCTCAGATTTTTTAAATCAGACTTTGCTAAGATGGTGTTGGCGAAGGAGGAGGCACTTTCCCAGTTGGCCAGTGCAAAAAAGGTTCTTACTGAACTGAAAGCAGAGGTGGATAAGACGAGCCTGGATGATCTCGATTAGGGAAATGAATGTTGAAGGAAATATGCCCTAGAGGCATAATAAATTGTTATTTATATTTCCTTATCATGATAAATGTTTATTATTCATGCTAGAATTGTATTAACCGAAAACTTAGTACATGTGTGAATACATAGACAAACCGAGTGTCACTAGTATGCCTCTACTTGACTAGCTCGTTAATCAAAGATGGTTAAGTTTCCTAGCCATGGACAGAGAGTAGTCATTTGATAAACGGGATTACATCATTAGAGAATGATGTGATTGACTTGACCCATCCGTTAGCTTAGCACTTTAATCGTTTAGTTTACTGCTATTGCTTTCTCCATAACTTATACATGTTCCTATGACTATGAGACTATGCAACTCCAGAATACCAGAGGAACACTTAGTGTGCTATCAAACGTCACAACGTAACTGGGTGACTATAAAGATGCTCTACAGGTGTCTCTGATGGTGTTTATTGAGTTGGCCTAGATCAAGATTAGGATTTGTCACTCCGTGTATTGGAGAGGTATCTCTGGGCCCTCTCGGTAATGCACATCACTATAAGCCTTGCAAGCAATGTGACTAATGAGTTAGTTACGAGATGTTGCATTACAGAACGAGTAAAGAGACTTGTCGGTAACGAGATTGAACTAGGTATTTAGATACCGACGATCGAATCTCGGGAAAGTAACATACCGATGACAAAGGGAACAATGTATGTTGTTATGCGGTTTGACCGGTAAAGATCTTCGTAGAATATGTAGGAACCAATATGAGCATCCAGGTTCCGCTATTGGTTATTGACCGGAGATGAGTCTCGGTCATGTCTACATAGTTCTCGAACCCGTAGGGTCCGCACGCTTAACATTCGGTGACGATCGGTATAATGAGTTTATGTGTTTTGATGTACCAAAGGTAGTTCGGAGTCCCGGATATGATCACGGACATAACGAGGAGTCTCGGAATGGTCGAGACATAAAGATCGTCTTCATGACTTATACATGTTCCTATGACCATGAGATTATGCAACTCCCAAATACCAGAGGAACACTTTGTGTGCTACCAAACGTCACAACATAACTGGGTGATTATAAAGGCACTCTACAGGTGTCTCCAATGGTGTTCGTGGAGTTGGCATACATCAAGAATAGGATTTGTCACTCCGATTGTTGGAGAGGTATCTCTAGGCCCTCTCGATATATTGGAAGGCTATGTTTGGACATCGGAATGGTTCCGGGTGAGTTTGGGCATTTACCAGAGTACCGGGGGGGTTACCGGAACCCCCTGGGGAGTATATGGGCCTTAATAGGCCTTAGTGGGAGAGAAGAGAAGGCAGCCTAGGAGGGGGCGCCCGCCCAACCCAATCCGAATTGGGTGGGGGGGCCGGCCCCCTTTCCTTTCTCCTTCCCCCTCTTTCTTCTATTCCTAGTGGGACTAGGGAAGGGGTGAGTCCTACTCCTACTAGGAGGACTCCTCCCCCTTGGCGCGCCTAGAGAGGGCCGGCCGGCCTCCCCCTCCCTCCTTTATATACGTGAGGAGGGGGCACCCTAGGACACACAAGTTGATGGTTTAGCCATGTGCGGTGCCCCTCCACAGATTTCCACCTCGGTCATATCGTTGTAGAGCTTAGGCGAAGCCCTGCATCGGTTACTTCATCATCACCGTCATCACACCGTCGTGCTGACGAAGCTCTCCCTCGACACTCAGCTGGATCTAGAGTTCGTGGGACGTCACCGAGCTGAACGTGTGCAGATCGCGGAGGTGCCGTACCTTCGGTGCTAGGATCGGTCGGATCGTGAAGACGTGCGACTACATCAACCGCGTTGTCATAACGCTTCCGCTTACGGTCTACGAGGGTACGCGGACAACACTCTCCCCTCTCGTTGCTATGCATCACCTAGATGGATCCTTCGTGTGTGTAGGAATTTTTTTGAAATTACTACGTTTCCCAATAGTGGCATCTGAGCCAGGTCTATTCATAGATGTTATATGCACGAGTAGAACACAAAGGAGTTGCGGGCGTGGGTATATACATATTGCTTGCCGTCACTAGTTGATTTTTGATTCAGCGGTATTGTTGGATGAAGCAGCCCAGACTGACATTACGCGTACGCTTCCACGAGACTGGTTCTACCGACGTGATTCGCACACAGGTGGCTAGTGGGTGTCAGTTTCTCCAACTTTAGTTGAATCGGATTCAATGAACGGGTTTCTTTCTGAAGATCAAAAAGCAATCACTATACTGCTTTATGGTTTTTGATGCGTAGGTAAGAACTGTCGGATCACGGGTTCCGGCAAAACCCTCAAGGTTCGAACTCTGTGGTGCGCGCGAAGATCTCCCCCTACCGATCCACGTCCTAGCTCGGCTAAGATCTTACGAACTAACTCGACGAACTCACAACACAAAGGACACAAGATTTATACTGGTTCGGTCCACCGTTGTGATGTAATACCCTACTCTAGTGTGGTGTGGTGGATTGCCTCTCGGGCTGAGGATAGATAGTACAAGGGGAAGAACTGCCTCCCGAGGAGAGGTGTTCTTATGCTTGGTGAACTTGTGGTTGTCCTGGTCTCTCTCGATCTGACCTCTCCTTGGCTAGACCGATCGATCGATCCCCTTGATCCCCCAGCTACGGTGGTGGCTAGTCCTATTTATAGAGGCCCTGGTCCTCTCCCCAAACATTGAGCAAGAAGGGAGCCAACAACGGCCAATTTCAAAGGGGACAACTAGTACAGCCTATCCTGACAAAAGCAGTCTTCGCCTGCAAAAGGCTCTGGTGGTGACGCTGCCTTGGGCTCCACGGTGACCTCCGTCTTGCCGTCCTTCTGGTCTTGGTCTTGTTGCACTGATATGGAAACCTTTGCCTGATGCCTCGTTACTCTGCGCCTGCTTCCTTAGCACCGAAGAGGAAACAAGGACACTGTGCGCGCCGGCGCCCGCCTGGCGCCCGCCTGGCCTTGGTCGTCATGGCTCACGTCACTAGAACCTCGCGAGGTTCGCCTGGCCTTGAATTCTCCACCCCTCGCGAGCCAGCCTGGTGAGGCCGCTCCTAAGGAGGTCTTGTGTCGCTCGCCTCGCGAGGCTTGGCCCCTCACGAGGGTCTTGAGTCCTTGCTGGTGAAGATGGTCCGTATAGGCCCGCTCGCAGTGCCACGCCGTGGGCCGCAGGCAGGCAAGTCTGGGGACCCCCGTTCCCAGAATGCCGACAGTAGCCCCCGGGCCTAAGGTGCGCTCGGTCTTGGCTTCGAGGCGAAGCCAAAGGCCAAGTGAGGAGCGCCGCGGGCCCCAATAGCCTGTGGCCTTGGTCGATGCGTGGCGGTTGATTGGACGTGCGCGTCTCCGCTTCCCCACGCTGCCTCGACAACTGTCCGACTTGACGAGTCCCTGCTGCATGGAAGGGAAATCCATCATTATTACCTTAGATCATGGAGGCCGGTAGTTGGCTTCCCCTTGGATATAAAGGGGAGCTGGGGGCGGAGCCCCATCGCCCATCTCTTCTCTGCCTCTCCTACTTCTTCTCCTTTCTAGCTCCACTCCTTGCTTGTACAGTCATGGTGCCGATTCGGAGGTTCTCGGCCGCAGAGAAGGGCAAGGCTCCCCTCACCGAGCCTGATCTGCTCCCGCCGAAGAAGAGGAGGTCCCATCTCCGCGAGATGGTAGTGAGGCCGGTGGTGTCGCGGCCTTGGTATGAAAGGCCGCCGCCTGGGTACCCGTTGCCCTTGTATGCTTGTGCCGATGGTTCCAGAGGGAGGAGTGACGAGTGTCGCCGCCCGCGCCAGGGCCATGGCTGCCGTGCCGCGGAGGTGCATGCCATCTCCCCAGGGGTCCATGCAATGGACTCCTCGCGCGACTTTGTGATATGGGCGGTGATGCCCCCGAGCACCTGGATTCGCCTCCCGCAGTTCTTCGCTACCGAGATGCCGCCGAGGGGCCTTCTCGAGCTTTGGATGCAACGCGCCGACTGCGACGCCCCAATGACTGGAGCGGAGATTGGAGCCATTGCCTTCGGGAAGATCTTCATGACCCAAGGCTGGGGCGAGATTGCCCGGGTCTACTGCGTGGAGGGCGCCCTCGCGATCCACTTTGAGTACGACGACGCCTCTGTGCTGCTCTTCAAGGTCTTCGACGAGGAGGGCCGCTACCTGGAGTTCTGCCCTGAAGGAGGTCAGCAGGCCAGTGCAGCAGCGGGCCCTGGGCCTGCCGCAGGCCTCGCCTGCAGCTCCTCCAGCGACAGCGGCGACTCCTGGTGGTCCAGCGACTCTCCTGAGCTCATGGAGTCTCCGGAGACAGGCGACGACAGCTACGTGCCCCCGGATCCCGCTGAGCCCGGAGCAGAGCTGCAGCGTCAGGCCGCCGCCGGCGCTAATCTGGATGTGGTTGGTGCCTGCCTTTGGTGGCCCACTGTTGATGACGGCGCCATCCACAGGGGCACGTGTAGTTAGGACCCCCCTAAGTTCTTGTCTTTTGTTCCCTGCGAGGAATCAAGAAATGGTCCCCGCTAGGGCGTGTCAGGCGTCTGTAGAATCCTTTGTTGAAATTATCCTCATTATGAAATTGTGCATGTGCGTGCTCCGTTCCGGCTCGGTTTCCTCCTTTCCAACCTCGCGATGGCATGGTGCTCTACACCGACAGGTCCCGGTCCCCAGGCAGGCTTCAGCCGTCGCTGGTATGCCAGGTCGCGTGCCGTGGTCAAGGCCAGGAGGTGAGCGGCCCAAGGTCCAGTAAGAGCCCCTGAGACGCGATGCTCGGGAGGTCCCCTTTGGCGCGCAAGCAACCGCCGATAGGTAGGAGAGGGAGACTACGTCGCCGCAGCGGGGCAACCTAAATGAGAACTCTGCACTGTAGCGACTGATTGAGCGCGAAACTTATCTTGACAATCTGGGGTTGGTTCCTCGCGAGATGCCAGGCTTGGGCGTCGGCCACTGCTGAGTAGCTAGGTCAGACCCGTGCGGGCCTCCCCCTCCCCTCCATATTCTTCTTGGTGCTCTGCGTCCTCAGGTCCCGACCCTCGAGCGAGCTCAGCTGCCGCTGGTATGCCAGGTCGCGTGCCATGGTCATGGCCAGGGGGTGAGGGCTGGAGAGCCAGTAAGAGCTCCTGAGTCGCGATGCTCAGGAGCCCCCCTTTTAACATGCAAGTGAATCACATGAGAGAAGAGGGAGAGTCTATGGTACCGCCTGTTGTAGCCTTCAGGGGGTTCCTACAAGTTAGTGCAAGGAAGGGCACCGATCGTCATGGTGATTGCCGATTCGCCTCTGGTACATGGGAGGGGGCTCCCTGCTGCGGAGAGCCCTGGGGCGTGTACAACCCCGCCCTGACACGCGGCTTGCACGGCAGGGCCAGACGACGTGTGTCTGGGCACTCATGAGCCAGTGCGAGACTCACGAGGCCCTACCTCAAGGCGGGTTGCGCCTGGTCTTGATTCTTGTTCGCTGTCTTGGTCCTGCGAGGTGGTTAGACAAATTATGACGAATGAATCTCCTGAGGTTATTGCATGATAAAGCCAAGCACCAACGCCCCAGGAGGTGACGTGAACGGGGCCAGCCCGCCAGACAGAGCTCGACCATTGGATTGATCGACACTACAGGGACGGGCCCGTGCACAGACGTTGTGCCTATCCCTCTCATGCGAAGGGTCCTAAAGAAAGACGACCGGCATGCGGCTCCTGCGATGGACGACAATCAAGAAGGTGATGGTCATAGATAGATTAAGCATGAAAGGCAACCTAGCTCGGGTAAATGCATAAACGATACGCGTCACTGGGTGTTGGGGAACATAATAATTTCAAAAAAATTCCTACGCACATGCAAGATCATGGTGATGCATAGAAACGAGAGGGGAGAGTGTGTCCACGTACCCTCGTAGACCGAAAGCGGAAGGGTTAGCACAACACGGTTGATGTAGTCGTACGTCTTCACGATCCGACCGATCAAGCACCGAACGCACGGCACCTTCGAGTTCTGCACATGTTCAACTAGATGACGTCCCTCGAACTCCGATCCAACCGAGCTTTGAGGGAGAGTTCCGTCAGCACGACAGCATGGTGACGATGATGATGTTCTACCGACGCAGGGCTTCGCCTAAGCACCTCTACGATATGACCGAGGTGGATTATGGTGGAGGGGGCACTGCACACGGCTAAAAGATCTAAGAGATCAATTGTTGTGTATCTAGGGAGTGCCTCCCTCCCAATATATAAAGGAGTAGAGGAGGGGGAGGGGGTCTGCCACCCTTGGCGTGCCCCATGAGGAGTCCTACTCCCACCGGGAGTAGGACTCCCCCTTTCTATGTTGGAGTAGGAGAGGAGAGGGAAGGAGAAAGAGGGAGAAAGGAAAGGGGGCGCCCCCCTTCCTAGTCCAATTCAGACTTGGGAGGGGAGGGACGCACGGCTGCCCCTTGGACACCTCTCCTCTTCCACCAATTGGGCCCATGAAACCCATTAACCTTCGGGGGGGGGGGGGGGAGGGGGGTTCCGGTAACCCCCCGGTACTCCAGTATATATCTGATATCCCCCGGAACCATTCCGGTGTCCGAATATAGTCGTCCAATATATCAATCTTCATGTCTCGACCATTTTGAGACTCCTCGTCATGTCCGTGATCACATCCGGGACTCAGAACTACCTTCGGTACATCAAAACACATAAACTCATAATATAACCGTCATCGAACTTTAAGCATGCGGACCCTACGGGTTCGAGAACAATGTAGACATGACCGAGACATGTCTCTGGTCAATAACCAATAGCGGAACCTGGATGCTCATATTGGCTCCTACATATTCTATGAAGATCTTTATCGGTCAAACCGCATAACAACATACGTTGTTCCCTTTGTCATCGGTATGTTACTTGCCCGAGATTTGATCGTCGGTATCTCAATACCTAGTTCAATCTCGTTACCGGCAAGTCTCTTTACTCGTTCCGTAATACATCATCCCGCAACTAACTCATTAGTTGCAATGCTTGCAAGGATTAAGTGATGTGTATTACCGAGTGGGCCCAGAGATAACTCTCCGGCAATCGGAGTGACAAATCCTAATCTCGAAATACGCCAACCCAACAAGTACCTTCGGAGACACCTGTAGAGCACCTTTATAATCACCCAGTTATGTTGTGATGTTTGGTAGCACACAAAGTGTTCCTCCGGTAAACGGGAGTTGCATTATCTCATAGTGATAGGAACATGTATAAGTCATGAAGAAAGCAATAGCAACAAACTAAACAGTCAAGTGCTAAGCTAACGGAATGGGTCAAGTCAATCACATCATTCTCCTAATGATGTGACCACGTTAATCAAATGACAACTCTTTGTCTATGGTTAGGAAACATAACCATCTTTGATTCAACGAGCTAGTCAAGTAGAGGCATACTAGTGACACTCTGTTTTGTCTATGTATTCACACATGTATTATGTTTACGGTTAATACAATTCTAGCATGAATAATAAACATTTATCATGATATAAGGAAATAAATAATAACTTTATTATTGCCTCTAGGGCATATTTCCTTCAGTCTCCCACTTGCACTAGAGTCAGTAATCTAGATTACATAGTAATGATTCTAACACCCATGGAGCCTTGGTGCTGATCATGTTTTGCTTGTGGATGAGGCATAGTCAACGGGTCTGCAACATTCAGATCTGTATGTATCTTGCAAATCTCTATGTCTCCCATTTGGACTTGATCCCAGATGGAGTTGAAGCATCTCTTGATGTGCTTGGTTCTCTTATGAAATCTGGATTCCTTTGCTAAAGCAATTGCACCAGTATTGTGATAACCCACAAGTATAGGGGATCGCAACAGCTTTTGAGGGTAGAGTATGCAACCCAAATTTATTGATTCGACACAAGGGGAGCCAAAGAATATTCTCAAGTATTAGCAGCTGAGTTGTCAATTCAACCACACCTGGAAACTTAGTATCTACAGCAAAGTGTTTAGTAGCAAAGTAATATGATAGTGATGGTAACGGTAACAAAAGAGTAATGAAAGCAAAATAATGTTTTTTGTCTTTTGTAGTGATTGTAAGAATAGCAACGGGAAAGTAAATAAGTGTAAACCAGTACATGGAAAGCTCGTAGGCATCAGATCAATGATGGATAATTATGCCGGATGCGGTTCATCATGTAACAGTCATAACATAGAGTGACACAGAACTAGCTCCAATTCATCAATGTAATGTAGGCATGTATTCCGAATATAGTCATACGTGCTTATGGAAAAGAAATTGCATGACATCTTTTGTCCTACCCTCCTGTGGCAGCGAGGTCCTAATGGAAACTAAGGGATATTAAGGCCTCCTTTTAATAGAGAACCGGAACAAAGCATTAGCACATAGTGAATACATGAACTCCTCAAACTACGGTCATCACCGGTAAGTATCCCAATTATTGTCACTTCGGGGTTAACGGATCATAACACATAATAGGTGACTATAGACTTGCAAGCTAGGATCTAGAACTCTCATATATTGATGAAAACATAATAGGTTCAGATCTGAAATCATGGCACTTGGGCCCTAGTGACAAGCATTAAGCATAGCAAAGTCATAGTAACATCAATCTCAGAACATAGTGGATACTAGGGATCAAACCCTAACAAAACTAACTCAATTACATGGTGAATCTCATCCAACCCATCACCATCCAGCAAGCCTACGATGGAATTACTCACGCACGGTGGTGAGCGTCATGAAATTGGTGATGGAGGATGGTTGATGATGACAACGACGACGAATCCCCCTCTCCGGAGCCCCGAACGGACTCCAGATCCGCCCTCCCGAGAGGTTTTAGGGCTTGGCAGCGGCTCCGTATCGTAAAACGTGATGATTTCTTCCCTTCTATTTTTCTCTCCCCGAAAGCAGTTATATAGAGTTGGAGTTGGAGTCGGGGCGTCTCCAGGGGGCCCATGAGGTAGGGGGGCGCGCCCTAGGGGGGGCGCCCCCACCCTCGTGAGAAGGGTGTGGGCCCCCTGGTCTTCATCTTTGGCGAGGATTTTTTATTATTTATTGTATGGTATTCCGTGGAGTTTCAGGTCATTCCAAGAACTTTTGTTTTCTGCACATAAAACAACATCATGGCAATTCTGCTGAAAACAGCGTCAGTCTGGGTTAGTTCCATTCAAATCATACAAGTTAGAGTCCAAAACAAGGGCAAAAGTGTTTGGAAAAGTAGATATCTCGGAGACGTATCAACTCCCCCAAGCTTAAACCCTTGCTTGTCCTCAAGCAATTCAGTTGACAAATTGAAAGAAATAAAGAAAAACTTTTACAAACTCTGTTTGCTCTTATTGTTGTAAATATGTCAAGCTAGCATTCAAGTTTTCAGCAAAGATTATAACTAACCACATTTGCAATAATTCTCAGCTCTCATGATTACTCATATCAATAACATAATCAACTAGCAAGCCATAATAATTAGTCTCAGATGACAACACTTTCTCAAAACAATCATAATATGATATAACAAGATGGTATCTCGCTAGCCCTTTTTGAGACCGCAAAACATAAATGCAGAGCACCTTTAAAGATCAAGGACTGACTAGACATTGTAATTCATGGTAAAAGAGATCCAATCATAGTCACACCCAATGTAAACTAACAATAATGAATGCAAATGGCAGATGCGCTCTCCAGCTGGTGCTTTTTAATAAGAGGGTGATGACTCAACATAAAAGTAAATAGATAGGCCCTTCGCAGAGGGAAGCAGGGATTTGTAGAGGTGCCAGAGCTCGGTTTTGAAATAGAGGTGAATAATATTTTGAGCGGTATACTTTCATTGTCAACATAACAACCAAGAGATTGCGATATCTTCCATGCTACACACATTATAGGCGGTTCCCAAACAGAATGGTAAAGTTTATACTCCCCCTCCACCAACAAACATCAATCCATGGCTTGCTCAAAACAACGAGTGCCACCAACATACATCAGGTCCCAGGGGGAGTTTTGTTTGCAATTATTTTGATTTAGTTTGCCTAAAGCATGGGATTGGGCATCCTGGTGACTAGCCCTTTATCTCGTGAGTGAGGAGCAGAGTCCACTCCTCTTGAGAATAACCCGCCTAACATGGAAGATACAGACAGCCCTAGTTGATACATGAGCTATTCGAGCATACAAAACAGGATGATTATTTGAAGGTTTAGAGTTTGGCACATACGAATTTACTTGGAACGGTAGGTCGATACCGCATATAGGAAGGTATAGTGGACTCATGTGGAATAACTTTGGGGTTTAAGGAGTTTGGATGCACAAGCAGTATTCCCGCTTAGTACAGGTGAAGGCTAGCAAAAGACCGGGAAGCGACCAACTAGAGAGCGACAACAACCATGTAAATGCATTAAAATTAATAAACATTGGATGCAAGCATGAGTAGGATATAATCTACCATGAACATAAATATCGTGAAGGCTATGTTGATTTGTTTCAACTACATGCGTGAACATGTGCCAAGTCAAGTCACTTAAATCATTCAGAGGAGGATACCACCCTATCATACCACATCATAACCATTTTAATAGCATGTTGGCACGCAAGGCAAACCATTATAACTCATAGCTAATCAAGCATGACACAAGCAACTATGATCTCTAATTGTCATTGCAAACATGTTTATTCATAACAAGCTGAATCAAGAATGATGAACTCATCATATTTACAAAAACAAAAGAGGTCGAGTTTGTACCAACTTTTGTCATCTCAGCCAGTCCATCATATATCATCATAATTGCCTTTCACTTGCACGACCGAACGATGTGAATAATAATAAGAGTGCACGTGCATTGTACTAAGCTAGAATCTGCGAGCATTCAATAAACAAGAGAAGGCAAGGCAATATGGGCTCTTTGTCAGATAAACAATAATGCATATAAGAGCCACTTCAACAATTTAATCATGGTCTTCTCCTACTGACCCCCAAAGAAAAGAAAAGAAATAAAACTATTTACACGGGAAAGCTCCCAACAAGCAAAAGAAGAACAGGAAATATTTTTGGGTTTTCTTTTTAATTACTACTACAAGCATGGAAAGTAAATTAATTAAAAGCTACAACTAATTTTTTTGGTTTTTCTTAAGGTTTATTAAACACACAAGAAGAAAGCATAAAAGAAAATAAACTAGCATGGATGATACAATGAAAAAGTATGAGCACCAACATCTAGCAATGAGTATGTGTGAACATAAATGTAATGTCGATGAGAAATACGTACTCCCCCAAGCTTAGGCTTTTGGCCTAAGTTGGTCTATGGCCACGGCTGGCCTGGCTGATATCCATAATAATAGTTGTTGGGGTCGTACTGTGATGCAGCAGCTATCGCCTCCTGAGCTGCAGTGTGGCGACGAGCGGCCTCCGCTCTCCTCTCGTACTCATCTGCCTCCTCTCTGGTAATAGTATATCCTCCTCTTGCCTGATAATCAAAGAAAAAGGGAGTAGGGAGAGTAATATGGACAGCACGGCGTCTGTCAAAGATTAGTCGGTACTGGATAGGTGATTCGTTGCTCTCGGCAAAATGGTGGGAAACCATAGAATCAAAATCTAAATAAGCAGGAGGCAAATCCATGTCTCCTTCACGAACGTCTATCTCAAGAAATTTAGCTAAGCGGGTTGCATAAATTCCTCCAAAGAAATATCCATTATGTCTATTATGATGCAACCTACGAGCTACAATGGCTCCCATATGATAAGATTGGTCTCCTGACACAGCACTCCTGAGAATGCTAAGGTCAGGGACACACATGTGACATGCTTCATCCTTAGCATTTATGCACCTACCTATGAAGAGAGCAAAATAATGTATAGAAGGAAAGTGAATGCTCCCTATGGTAGCTTGCGTTATATCTCTGGATTCCCCTACAGTTATACTAGCAAGAAAATTTCTAAATTCAGATTTAGGGGGATCCCTAACACTACCCCATTGTGGAAGTTTGCAAGCAAAAGTGAAATCCTCTAAGTCCATGGTAAAAGATTTATCATAAAGATCAAACATGACTGAAGGAGAATTACGAGAAGATGAATACTCAGACCTCCTCACAAAAGAGCTTGTGAGCTCATGATACTAGGGGCATTTGTCTGCCTCAAAGTCCTCAAGATCGGCATTACGCAAATATGCATTAAATTCTTCTTTAATTCCCGCTTGATCCATAAAATTTTCAGAAGGCCACTCACAAGGACGCACTGGAGCGTCTCTTGGTGGCTCTTCGTCAGCATCACGCATTGCAAGCCTGGGTCCTTGCTTCTTTGAAGAACCACCTTGGAACATTTTCCTAAACATATTTCTTCCTCTGAAAAATTCTGAAAATTTTTAGTAACTTCAAAATAAAAGTAAACCAAACTCAATAATATTGATAGCAACTACTGCTACAAGTGCCTAGGGCCTATATCATGCATCAGAACTACTTTTGACCATATAAATTTGACATGCAAGCTCAAGAACAGGGTCACCTAAGCAACACAAATTTGCAATGAACAAAGCACCAGAACAAAAACTAATTGGACCAATGAAGGAGTCACATACCAAGGAACAATCTCCCCAAGCAATTTTGTGAGAGGTGCTTTGAGCAAGGAGATCGAAAATGGCAGCAAAACGAGCTTGGACTCGGGTTTGAGTTGGTTTTTTGTGTTTGGGGGAGGAAGATGAAGTGTGTGGCTGAAAGAATAAGTGGAGGAAGGCCACCGTGGGCCCACGAGGCAGGGGGCGCGCCCTAGGGGGTGGGCGCACCCTCCACCCTCGTGGCAAGGTGGTTGCCCCCCTGGTGTGTTCTTTGCTCCATAAATCCTCAAATATTCTATAAAAAATCATATTTAATTTTCAGGGCATTTGGAGAACTTTTATTTTCGAGGTATTTTTATATTGCACGGATAATCAGATAACAGACAGAAAATTATTTATTTTTATTTTATTTCAACTAAAGAATAGAAAGTATAGAGAGGGTATAGAAGGTTGTGCTTCTAGTTTCATCCATCTCATGCTCGTCAAAAGGAATCCACTAACAAGGTTGATCAAGTCTTGTTAACAAACTCATTCCGATTAACATGAAATCGGAGAAATTTCGAATAACACTAGGTTACCTCAACGGGGATATGCACATCCCCAATAATAAGTATATCATATTTCTTCTTGACAGTAGGAAGAGGAAATTCAAAACCTCCAAATATAATCGATGGAATTTTTCCGATAGAATTGATACTATGAACTTGAGGTTGTTTCCTCGGAAAGTGTACCGTATGCTCATTACCATTAACATGAAAAGTGACATTGCCTTTGTTGCAATCAATAACAGCCCCTGCAGTATTAAGAAAAGGTCTTCCAAGAATAATAGACATACTATCATCCTCGGGAATATCAAGAATAACAAAGTCCGTTAAAACAGTAGCGTTTGCAACCACAACAGGCACATCCTCACAAATACCAACATGTATAGCAGTTGATTTATCAGCCATTTGCAAAGATATTTCAGTAGGTGTCAACTTATTCAAATCAAGTCTACGATATAAAGAGAGAGGCATAACACTAACACCGGCTCCAAGATCACATAAAGCAGTTTTAACATAGTTTCTTTTAATGGAGCATGGTATAGTAGGTACTCCTGGATCTCCAAGTTTCTTTGGTATTCCACCCTTAAAAGTATAATTAGCAAGCATGGTGGAAATTTCAGCTTCCAGTTTCTTTCTTTCATTTGTAATAATATCTTTCATGTACTTAGCATAAGGATTCATTTTAAGCATATCAGTCAATCGCATACGCAAAAATATAGGTCTAATCATTTCAGCAAAGCGCTCAAAATCCTCATCATCCTTTTTCTTGGATGGTTTGGGAGGAAAATGCATGGGTTTCTGAACCCAATGTTCTCTTTCTTTACCATGTTTGCTAACAACAAAGTCTTTCCTATCATAACATTGATTCTTTGATTGTGGGTTATCAAGATCAACAGCAGGTTCAATTTCTACATCATTATGAACATCATCATTAACATTTTCATTAGGTTCATGTTCATTACCAGATTGAGTTTCAGCATCAGAAATAGAAGTATCATTTGGATTATCAGGTGGTTCAGCAATAGGTTCACTAGAAGTTTTCACAGTTCTATCATTTTTCTTGTTCTCCTTTTTAGAAGAACTAGGTGCATCAATTTTATTTCTCTGAGAATCTTGCTCAATTCTCTTAGGGTGGCCTTCAGGATACAAAGGTTCCTGAGTCATTCTACCAGTTCTAGTAGCCACTTTAACAGCATAATCATTTTTCTTACTATTCATCTCATTGAGCAATTCTTTTTGAGCTTTAAGTACTTGTTCTACTTGAGTGGTAACCATAGAAGCATGTTTGCTAACAAGTTTAAGTTCACCTCTAATATTAGCCATATAATCACCCAAGTATTTAATCATATTAGCATCTTGTTTTAATTGTCTACCAAAATAAGCATTGAAGTCTTCTTGCTTAAACATAAAATTATCAAACTCATCCAAGCATTGACTAGCAATTTTAGTAGGAGGGATTTCAGCTTTATCATATCTATAGAGAGAATTTACCTTTACTACCTGTGTCGGGTAATCGAGGTCTGGAGGTTATTCAATAAATAAAGTATTAAGATCATATATTTCTTCATCAGGCGGTAAATTGAGACCATGTATTTCTTCAATAGGAGGTAAATTCTTAACATCTTCAGCTTTAATACCTTTTTCTTTCATAGATTTCTTTGCCTGTTGCATATCTTCGGGACTGAGAAATAGAACACCTCTCTTCTTCGGAGTTGGTTTAGGAATAGGATCGTTAATTGGAGCAGGAGCTGGCTCCGGAGGTGTCCAATTATTTTCATTTGTCAACATATTATTCAATAAGATTTCAGCTTCATCCGGTGTTCTTTCCCTGAAAATAGAACCAGCACAACTATCCAGGTAATCTCTGGAAGCATTGGTTAGTCCATTATAAAAGATATCAAGTATTTCATTTTTCTTAAGAGGATGATCAGCAAAGCATTAAGTAACTTGAGAAGCCTCCCCCAAGCTTGTGGGAGACTCTCTTCTTTAATTTGCACAAAGTTGTATATTTCCTTTAAAGCAGCTTGTTTCTTATGAGCAGGGAAATATTTAGTAGAGAAGTAATAAATCATATCCTGGGGACTACGCACACAACCAGGATCAAGAGAATTAAACCATATCTTAGCATCACCCTTTAATGAGTACGGAAATATTTTAAGGATATAAAAGTAGCGAGATCTCTCATCATTAGTGAACAGGGTCGTTATATCATTTAGTTTAGTAAGATGTGCTACAACAGTTTCAGATTCATAGCCATGAAAAGGATCAGATTTAACCAAAGTAATTATATCAGGATCAACAGAGAATTCATAATTCATATCTATCTTTGCAAGCTAAAATAGCTAAAGAAGCATCTTAATCAAATAAATAACCCTCAGGAATAACAAGTGATTCTTCATCATCACTCATCTTCATAATCAGATTCAATATTTTCAATCTCTCTAGCCCTAGCAAGTCATTCCTCTAGAAAATCACTAAGTGGCATAGTAGTATCAGGCATAGAGGTAGTTTCATCATAAGTATCATGCATAGCAGAAGTAGCATCATCAATAACATGCGACATATCAGAACGAATAGCAGAAGCAGGTGCAGGTGTCGCAAGCTTACTCATAACAGAAGGTGAATCAAGTGCAGAGCTAGATGGCAGTTCCTTACCTCCCCTCGTAGTTGAGGGATAGATCTTGGTTTTTGGATCTCTCAAGTTCTTCATAGTGTCCAGCAGATATAAATCCCAAGTGACTCAAAGAATAGAGCTATGCTCCCCGGCAACGGCGCCAGAAATTATTCTTGATAACCCACAAGTATAGGGGATCGCAACAGCTTTCGAGGGTAGAGTATTCAACGCAAATTTATTGATTCGACACAAGGGGAGCCAAAGAATATTCTCAAGTATTAGCAGCTGAGTTGTCAATTCAACCACACCTGGAAACATAGTATCTGCAACAAAGTGTTTAGTAGCAAAGTAATATGATAGTGATGGTAACGGTAACGAAACAGTAATGAAAGCAAAATAATGTTTTTGGTGTTTTCTAGTGATTGTAACAATAGCAACGGGAATGTAAATAAGCGTAAACCAGTATATGGAAAGCTCGTAGGCATCAGATCAATGATGGATAATTATGCCGGATGCGGTTCATCATGTAACAGTCATAACATAGGGTGACACAGAACTAGCTCCAATTCGTCAATGTAATGTAGGCATGTATTCCGAATATAGTCATACGTGCTTATGGAAAAGAACTTGCATGACATCTTTTGTCCTACCCTCCTGTGGCAGCGGGGTCCTAATGGAAACTAAGGGATATTAAGGCCTCCTTTTAATAGAGAACCGGAACAAAGCATTAGCACATAGTGAATACATGAACTCCTCAAACTACGGCCATCACCGGTAAGTATCCCGATTATTGTCACTTCGGGGTTAATGGATCATAACACATAATAGGTGACTATAGACTTCCAAGATAGGATCTAGAACTCTCATATATTGATGAAAACATAATAGGTTCAGATCTGAAATCATGGCACTCGGGCCCTAGTGACAAGCATTAAGCATAGCAAAGTCATAGCAACATCAATCTCAGAACATAGTGGATACTAGGGATCAAACCCTAACAAAACTAACTCGATTACATGGTGAATCTCATCCAACCCATCACCGTCCAGCAAGCCTACGATGGAATTACTCACGCACGGCGGTGAGCATCATGAAATTGGTGATGGAGGATGGTTGATGATGACGATGGCGACGAATCCCCCTCTCCGGAGCCCCGAAAGGACTCCAGATCAGCCCTCCCGAGAGGTTTTAGGCTTGGCGGCGGCTCCGTATCATAAAACGCGATGATTTCTTCTCTTCTATTTTTTTCTCCCCGAAAGCAGTTATATAGAGTTGGAGTTGGGGAGTCTCCAGGGGGCCCACGAGGTAGGGGGCGCGCCCTAGGGGGGGGGGCGCCCCCCACCCTCGTGAGAAGGGTGTGGGCCCCCTGGTCTTCATCTTTGGCGAGGATTTTATTATTATTTATTGTAAGGTATTCCGTGGAGTTTCAGGTCATTCCGAGAACTTTTGTTTTCTACACATAAAACAACAACATGGCAATTCTGCTGAAAACAACATCAGTCCGGGTTAGTTCCATTCAAATCATACAAGTTAGAGTCCAAAACAAGGCAAAAAGTGTTTGGAAAAGTAGATACGACGGAGACATATCATATTGTCACAAAAGATTTTCATTGGACCTGATGCACTAGGTATGACACCTAGATCGAATATGAACTCCTTCATCCAGACTCCTTCATTTGCTGCTTCCGAAGCAGCTATGTACTCCGCTTCACATGTAGATCCTGCTACGACGCTTTGTTTAGAACTGCACCAACTGACAGCTCCACCGTTTAATAAAAATACGTACCTGGTTTGCGATTTAGAATTGTTCGGATCAGGGCCAAAGCTTGCATCGACGTAACCATTTACGACGAGCTCTTTGTCACCTGCGTAAACGAGAAACATATTCTTCGTCCTTTTCAGGTATTTTAGGATGTTCTTGACCGCTGTCCAGTGATCCACTCCTGGATTACTTTGATACCTCCCTGCTAAACTAATAGCAAGGCACACATCAGGTCTGGTACACAGCATCGCATACATGATAGAGCCTATGGCTGAAGCATAGGGAACATCTATAATGCCCCGTATGTAACTTGCCATACTTGTATTCCAACTCTTGCCTTTTTTGGCACTAAGTTATGATATTCCCTCGTGGTTGGATTTTGTCTTCGTTTTGCATTTTGTCCATGTCATGCATCTCATATCATGTCATCATGTGCATCGCATTTGCATACGTGTTCGTCTCATGCATCCGAGCTTTTTCCCCGTTGTCTGTTTTGCATTCCGGCACTCCTACGTCCTCCGGCGCCCCCTTTTGCCTCTTTTCGTGTGCGGGTGTTAAACATTCTCGAAGTGGACCGAGATTTGCCAAGCGGCCTTGGTTCACTACCTGTAGACCGCCTGTCAAGTTTCGTGCCATTTGGAGTTCGTTTGATACTCCAACTGTTAACCGAGGAACCGTAAAGGCCTCGTGTGTGTTGCAGCCCAACACCCCTCCAAAGTGACCCAAACCTCATCTAAACCCCCTCCATCCTCTCGGCCGTTCGATCACGATCGCGTGGCCGAAAACCGCACCTCATTTGGACTCTCCTAGCTCCTTCTATGTATAAATATGTGCCTCCCCCGTCCAATCTCAGATGAAACCCTAAAAAAATCTCCCCCACCGCCACCGGACGCGTCCGAGACGGCCGGACGTGTGCGCGCCACCGCCCGCAGCCAACCCCGTGCCGCCACGTGGCGCACCCGCGCCCACATCGTCGCCGGGCCCCGCGCCGCCGCCCCCGGTCTCCGCCTCCTCCCGCACGCCTGCGCCCGAGAGCGCCGCCCCGCGCCTCCTCCACCGCTGCCCTGCCATCGCCGGCCGCCGCCACCTCGCCGTCGCCGTCAACCGCCCAGGCGCCGGCCTCCTCCTCCGCCGCGGTGCCCGCTGCTCTCCGGCGCCCCTCTCCGCCACCTCGTCTCCGTCCAAGCACACCGGCGAGCTCAACTCCGGCCCCTCCTTCCCCAACTCCGGCGAAGCCTCTGGTGAACATCGGGAATCGCGCCAGATCTGGATCGGGCAAACCCTAGGTCGATTTTTGCCTAAGTCCTTTTTTCTACATATTTTTTTAGGCATGTTCATCGCACCATATCTCATCATCCGTAGATCCATTTTGCGTGCGTGAGATATCAAATTGTTCGTCTGGATTTGCTCTTCATTTCATTCCATTGCACCATGCTTGTTTGAGTCCATCTTGATGCCTAAAATGCTGTTGGAAGAGTGCTATAAAATGTTAGTTTCTGTTTCTTAACAGATTATGAGCATTTGTCATTTTTGCCATGATTATTGTGTGCCTCCTATGAACTTGAGCCCTACATGTGTTTTGGGCTATGCCATGCCATCTTTACAGGGGTGTATGCCATGTTTTTTTGTGATCAATGTGGTGACTAGCACAAGCATGCAAAGTAGCTCTCGTGATGTTGCTGATTTCAGGGACTTAGAATTCTTCTAAGTCATTTCCCTGATGTTATTTTTATGCTATGTATTCATGTTGCTACAGAGTGATCCATGCCTCTTTTGAGCATGTTTAGTAAGGATGATTTTGAGATATTGTTATGTTCTATCCATCCATGTCTTTGTTTGCAATTATGGAGTACCCTAGCATGACTCAATCTTGCTCTACTTTTGCTATAAAATATTCCTGGCAGATTGTTTACATGTTATTCAATTTTTCCAAGGTTGTTGTAGTTGATCCTTGCATGATATGAGATTGTTCTTGCCATGGTTAGCTACTTGATCATGTCTTCTTGCTAGGTGTATGCTTAGTTTGTCATGCAATGCCTTGTGGTGAGTGCATCGAGCTCGCAAACATGCCTACGTAACTCTGTTTATGCCATGCCCAGTTTTCTGCTAAGTCTGAATCTGTTAACGAAACTTGCTATGTTTACATGGGTGCCATCATATCTTCTGATCCCTTTTGGCTTATGGTCACTAAGGGACTTCTGTTATATGCTTTGAGTAGATTCATGCCATGCCTTGATTTGATATGATCTGATCCTGTAGCATGTTGTTATCCTGCTCTAAACATTGCTTCCTGATGTTAAATCCTGACATGTTGTTATTTTCACAAAGTCTGCAATGCTGTTATGTTTTGCACTTTTGGCATGCTTGTTTGAACCTGGTATTGTGTGATTTAGCCGTAGCTCAGTGTTCATATTTTGTCAAGAATCTTGAGTAGATCACTTCCATGTGATTTGTTGCTATGTTAGAGTGCGGTAGTTTATTTTCTTGTTGCATTTTAGATGGCATCGTGTTGTTAATCGCAGAATCGTGCCATTATTGTTTTGCTTGCCATTTGCAAACCGTGCATCCGATTCCGGTGATATTTATATCAATTTCGACCGAAATCAACTCATCTTTCCAGCGGTGCTCTTGGTTTTCCAAGTTGAGGCCTGGTTCAATCTTTTCCTTCCGGAGCACGCATATGCATTGCATATTACATACCGCATATCATGCCATGTTTTGCATCATGTTGCTTGTGCATTGCACCGTGGTTGATTGTGGTTTCCTTTGCTTGTGTTCTTGCCTTGGGTAGAGCCGGGAGACGAGTACGTGATCGAGGAACCCATTGAGTACGCTTACGAGGATCAAGCTTACGTCAACTCGGAGAACTTTGTAGGCAAGATGACCATACCCTCGAAATCACTTCTATCTTTGCTTGCTAGTTGCTCGCTCTATTGCTATGCCTACGCCGCGATACCTACCACTTGCTTTATCATGCCTCCCATATTTCCATGTCGAACCTCTAACCCACCTTCTCCTAGCAAACCGTTGTTTGGCTATGTTACCGCTTTGCTCAGCCCCTCTTATAGCGTTGTTAGTTGCAGGTGAAGATTGGAGTTTGTTCCTTGTTGGAACATGTTTATTGTTGGGATATCATTATTATATCTTGTTTACTTTAATGCATCTATATACTTGGTAAAGGGTGGAAGGCTCGGCCTTATGCCTGGTGTTTTGTTCCACTCTTGCCGCCCTAGTTTCCGTCATACCGGTGTTATGTTCCTTGATTTTGCGTTCCTTACGCGGTTGGGTTATAATGGGAACCCCTTGACAGTTCGCCTTGAATAAAACTCCTCCAGCAAGGCCCAACCTTGGTTTTACCATTTGCCACCTAAGCCTTTTTCCCTTGGGTTCTGCGGACTCAAGGGTCATCTTTATTTTAAACCCCCGGGCCAGTGCTCCTCTGAGTGTTGGTCCAACCTATCAGCAGCCGGTGGCCACCAGGGGCAACTCTGGGTTGGCCTACCGGAATCTTGGACAATCCAGTGTGCCCTGAGAAGGAGATATGTGCAGCTCCTATAGGGATTTGTCGGCACATTCGGGCGGCTTTGCTAGTCTTGTTTTACCATTGTCGAAATGTCTTGTAACCGGGATTCCGAGTCTGATCGGGCCGTCCTAGGAGAAGGAATATCCTTCGTTGACCGTGAGAGCTTGTGATGGGCTAAGTTGGGACACCCCTGCAGGGATTTGAACTTTCGAAAGCCGTGCCCGCGGTTATGGGCAGATGGGAATTTGTTAATATCCGGTTGTAGAAAACTTGACACTTAACTTAATTAAAATGAATCAACAGCGTGTGTAGCCGTGATGGTCTCTTTTCGACGGAGTCCAGGAAGAGAACACGGTCTCGTGTTATGCTTGAACGTAAGTAGTTTTCAGGATCACTTCTTGATCGTTGTAGCTTCTCGAACATGCTTTTCCTTCTCTTCTCGCTCTCATTTGCGTATGCTAGCCACCATATATGCTAGTGCTTGCTGCAGCTCCACCTCATACCTTTTCCCTACCCATAAGTTTAGATAGTCTTGATCGCGAGGGTGTGAGATTGCTGAGTCCCCGTGACTCACAGATTACTTCCAAAACCAGATGCAGGTGTCGATGATGTCATTCCAGGGGATGCGGCTGAACTCAAGTGGGAGTTCGATGAGGACTCAGGACGTTACTACGTTTCCTTTCCAGACGATCAGTAGTGGAGCACAGTTGGGGCGATCGGGGATCTTATGCATTTGGGGTTGTCTTTATTTTGGTTCCATAGTCAGACCTTGATTGTATGTGGATGATGTAATGCTATATTTATGTATTGTGTGAAGTGGCGATTGTAAGCCAACTCTGTACCTCTTTCTTATTCAGTACATGGGATGTGTAAAGATTACCCCTCTTGCGACATGCCTACAATGCGGTTATGCCTCTAAGTCGTGCTCCGACACGTGGGAGATATAGCCGCATCGTGGGTGTTACAACATCTTTCATTTTCTCTCTATCTTCTGTAGTGGTCGGGCATTGAGTCTTACTCAACTTCACACGTTGTCACACAGGCAAGAACCCTTTCTTTGCTTGATCCATTTTGAACTTGTTCAAAACTTTGTCAAGGTATGTGCTTTGTGAAAGTCCAATTAAGCGTCTCGATCTATCTCTATAGATCTTGATGCCCAATATATAAGCAGCTTCACCGAGGTCTTTCATTGAAAAACTCTTATTCAAATATCCTTTTATGCTATCCAGAAACTCTGATTTGGGTTCGAGCTTATCAGGTTGAAGTTTTTTCACATAAGCATCGCAGCCCCAAACTTTAAGAAACGACAACTTTGGTTTCTTGCTAAACCATTGTTCATAAGGCGTCTTCTCAACAGATTTTGATGGTGCCTTATTCAACGTGAATGCAGCTGTCTCTAAAGCATATCCCCAAAATGATAGCGGTAAATCAGTAAGAGACATCATAGATCGTACCATATCTAGTAAAGTATGATTACGACGCTCGGACACACCATTACACTGTGGTGTTCCGGGTGGCGTGAGTTGCGAAACTATTCTGCATTGTTTCAAATGAAGACCAAATTCGTAACTCAAATATTCTCCTCCACGATCAGATCATAGAAACTTTATTTTCTTGTTACGATGATTTTCAACTTCACTCTGAAATTCTTTGAACTTTTCAAATGTTTCAGATTTATCTTTCATTAAGTAGATATACCCATATTTGCTTAAATCATCTGCAAAGGTGAGAAAATAATGATACCCGCCGCGAGACTCAACTTTCATCGGACCACATACATCTGTATGTATGATTTCCAACAAATCTGTTGTTCGCTCCATAGTTCCGGAGAACGGCGTTTTAGTCATCTTGCCCATGAGGCACGGTTCGCAAGTACCAAGTGATTCATAATCAAGTGGTTCCAAAAGTCCATCAGTATGGAGTTTCTTCACGCGCTTTACACCAATATGACCTAAACGGCAGTGCCACAAGTAAGTTGCACTATCATTACCAACTCTGCACCTTTTGGCTCCAATATTATGAATATGTGTATCACTACTATCGAGATTCAATAAGAATAGACCACTCTTCAAGGGTGCATGACCATAAAAGATATTACTCATATAAATAGAACAACCATTATTCTCTGATTTAAATGAATAACCATCTTGCATCAAACAAGATCCAGATATAATGTTCATGCTCAACGCTGGCACCAAATAACAATTATTCAGGTCTAAAACTAATCCCGAAGGTAGATGTAGAGGTAGCGTGCCGACTGCGATCACATCGACTTTGGAACCAATTCCCACGCGCATCGTCACCTCGCCCTTAGCCAATCTTCGCTTAATCCGTAGTCCCTGTTTTGAGATGCAAATATTAGCAACAGAACCAGTATCAAATACCCAGGTGCTACTGCGAGCATTGGTAAGGTACACATCAATAACATGTATATCACATATACCTTTGTTCACCTTGCCATCCTTGTTATCCGCCAAATACTTGGGGCAGTTCCGCTTCCAGTGACCAGTCTGTTTGCAGTAGAAGCACTCAGTTTCAGGCTTAGGACCAGACTTGGGTTTCTTCTCTTGAGCAACAACTTGTTTGCCGTTCTTCTTGAAGTTCCCTTTCTTCTTCCCTTTACCCTTTTTCTTGGAACTAGTGGTCTTGTTGACCATCAACACTTTATGCTCCTTTTTGATTTCTACCTCCGCAACCTTTAGCATTGTGAAGAGCTCGGGAATTGTCTTATCCATCCCTTGCATATTATAGTTCATCACGAAGCTTTTGTGGCTTGGTGGCAGTGATTGAAGAACTCTGTCAATGACACTATCAACAGGAAGATTAACTCCCAGTTGAGTCAAGTGATTATGATACCCAGACATTTTGATTATATGTTCACTGACAGAACTATTCTCCTCCATCTTGCAGCTATAGAACTTATTGGAGACTTCATATCTCTCAATCCGAGCATTTGCTTGAAATATTAACTTCAACTCCTGGAACATCTCATATGCTCCATGACGTTCAAAATATCGTTGAAGTCCCGGTTTTAAGCCGTAAAGCATGGCACACTGAACTATCGAGTAGCCATCAGCTTTACTCTGCCAAACGTTCTTAACGTTGTCAGCAGCATCTGCAGCAGGCCTGGTGTAACGCCCAAATAATCATGCTACAGTAATCCCATGCTAATCATGCCCCGTCACCTCTGTTACTGTTGCTAACCTCGTCATGATTCGAAACTGTTTCAAAATTTAAATTCTAAATATGTCAAACAACAAAAGTTTTCAAAAGTTGAAACAAAACTGTTCGGACAGTGCCAAGTATGGCATAGGTAATTATGGTGTAGAAGACACAATTTTATAAAATACTTAAATGCCTAAATACATTAAAATGAAATAAAATAGAAAATAAAATAAATAAAAAGAAAAGAACCAAACAAAAAAAGGAAGAACCCTCCCCTGGACCAGACGGCCCAGCTCACAGCCAGGCCGGCCCACCTGGCCCATAGCCATCAGCCGGCCCAACCCCCTGCCTCGTCTCCCTTCCCTGTTCCCCCGACCCGGGTCGGAAGAGGGGCGAGTCCCCGCCCGACTGCCTCGCCGGCACCGACGCCGGGAGGAGATAAGGCCGCCACGCCCTCGCCTCCTCGATCCCTTCTCCCACTCGCCCCCGCTCTCTCCATCGGTCCCTGCGCCTTCCCCCTCAGTTCCACCTCGCTCTCCCCCTCGTTCCCCACCACGTCCGAACGCCGCAATGCACCCGCCGCTGTGAATCACGCGGCCACAGCCATCGCCTCGCCGCGCCTGCGTGTTCGTCATTGCCGCCGTCGCCCTCCTCGTCGACCGGTGGCCGCAGCTGGAGCTCGAAGGCGCTGCTGCAACGCCCCCCTTTCTTCCACATCTCCGGTCGCCGCCGTTCTTCACCAACTCCGGCGACACCCCCTGCTGCTACTAAACCACCACGGGCCATCTTTCGTGCCGCACGGTGAGCTCCCCCGCCTCCTGCTCCTCCTCGTTAAGCCCCTCGCGCCCCGTAGCTACCTCGTCGCCATTGCCGAGATTCCGTCGCTGCGGATCGCCTCGCCGCCATGGCCATGCTCTCCGTTGTGCTCGCCTGAGCACGACATCGTGTTCCTGGCGCGTCTAGGGATCGAAAGCACCCGTGCACGCGCTTCCATATGTCCCCTATGCCCTAGCTCGTCGAGCGCCCGAACGCGCTGCCGCCTGCGCTCGTCACCGGCGTGCCTCCAGTGACCAAATGGTCATGGGCCAGTGCCCGTTGCATTCGCCACCTGATGCATGTCTCGCCTGGCCTCTCCGCTCGCTCGCGAGTGTGTTGCGTCGTCGTTTCCTCTCGCGTTCGACTCCGTCATCCGCCGATGAGCTCGCCACGCTCGATTCCGGTCACCCCTGCCACCACAACGCCCACCGTTGGATGCGGCGCAGCCGTAGCTTTCGAACGCGCCCGAAAACTCGTCGAACGGTGCCCTGTAGGTGTTTTCCGACCACCTCCCGAGCCGCACCACCGCGTTTTGACTCGCCGGCGTCGCTCCGGCGCTGACCGCCGACGTGGCTAGGCGGGCCCCACCTCTGTGTCGCTGGCCAGTGGGCCCTGGTGGCCCAGTTGACTGGGTTGACCCAGTCAACTGCTGACTGGGCAGCCCAATTGCACTGACATGCGGGGCCCATGCCATAAACGCATAAAAATAAATAGATAAATAGCTAATTAATTAAATTAGTTTATTAAAACCCTAATCTCTCACTGACTACTGGGCCCCACCTTCTAATTAACCCATTTAGTAAGTTTTAAAACTCTGTTAGTGCCCCTAACAATGACATGTGGGTCCCAGTGGACCCACCTGTCTGGTTTGAGTGGTCAACCGACCAGTTGACCTGCTGACATCACTCTGATGTCATGCCTGCGTCATCATGCACTGTTCTGGATAATGTTGGATTTAAATAAATAATTGAAATCAGAAAATGGTTAAATCTTTAGAAAATCGTATAAAATAATCCGTAACTCGGATGAAAATACTTTCTACATGAAAGTTGCTCAGAACGACGAGATGTATTCGGATACGCAGCCCGTTCGTCCGCCACGCATCCCTAGCATAGAGAACACGCAACTTTCCCCCTCCGGTTCATCTGTCCGGAAACGCGAAACACCAAGAATACTTTCCCGGATGTTTTCCCCCTTCACCGGTACCACCTCGTACCACGTTAGGGCACACCTAGCATCACGCTTTGTCATGTCATGCATCGTCATGCATTTGTTTGCATTATATTTATTGTTTCTTCCCCCTCTTCTCTCGCTAGACACCGAGACCAACGCCGCTGCTACCCAGTACGACTACGGTGTTGACGACCCCTCTCTCTTGCCAGAGCAACCAGGCAAGCCCCCCTTGATCACCAGATATCGCCTACTCTCCTCTATACTGCTTGCATTAGAGTAGTGTAGCATGTTACTGCTTTCCGTTAATCCTATTCTGATGCATAGCCTGTCATTGTTGCTACAACTGTTGATACCTTACCTACAATCCTAAATGCTTAGTATAGGATGCTAGATTATCATCAGTGGCCCTACATTCTTGTCTGTCTGCCATGCTATACTATCGGGGCGTGATCACTTGGGAGGTGGCCACGGGTATATACTTATATACATAACATATGATACTTGTGGTGACTAAAGACGGGTCGGCTCGTAGGAGTACCCGCGAGTGATTCACGGATTGGGTCCAAAAGGACGTTTGTCCTGACGGCCCTCTGAGTGGATCTTTGTGGCGGAGCGACAGGGTATGTTGAGACCACCTAGGAGAGAGGTGGGCCTGGCCCTGGTCGGCGTTCGCGGTTATTTCAAGATAAAACATTTAACGAGATCTTGGTATTTGATCTGAGTCCGGCCACTGGCCTATACGCACTAACCATCTACGCGGGGACAGTTATGGGCACTCGACGTCGTGGTATCAGCCGAAGCCTTTGTGACGTCAGCGACTGAGCGGCGCACGCCGGGTTGGACTGGAACGCCTGCTCTTGTATAAGGGAGGCTAGGTCTGCTCGCCGGCCGTGTACGCAACGTGCAGGTGTGCAATGGGCAATGGGCCTAGACCCCTGCGCCATAGGATTTAGACCGGTGTGCTGACCTCTCTATTGTGCCTAGGTAGGGCTGCGACGTGTTGATCTTCCGAGGCCGGGCATGACCCAGGAAAGTGTGTCCGGCCAAATGGGATCGAGCGTGTTGGGTTATGTGGTGCACCCCTGCAGGGAAGTTAATCTATTCGAATAGCTGTGATCTTCGGTAATAGGACGACTTGGAGTTGTACCTTGACCTTATGACAACTAGAACCGGATAATTAATAAAACACACCCTTCCAAGTGCCAGATACAACCGGTGATCGCTTTCTCATAGGGCGATGAGGGGAGGATCATCGGTTAGGATTATGCTACACGATGCTACTTGGTGAACTTACCATCTACTCTCTTCTCCTGCTGCAAGACGGAGGTTACCAGAAGCGTAGTCTTCGATAGGACTAGCTATCCCCCTCTTATTCCGGCTTTCTGCAGTTCAATCCACATATGATACCCTTATTCCATTTGATACCAATGCATACATATGTAGTGTAGCTCCTTGCTTGCGAGTACTTTGGATGAGTACTCACGGTTGCTTTGCTCCCTCTTTTTCCCCTTTCTATACCCGATTGTTGGGACCAGACGTTGGAGTCCAGGAGCTAGACGCCACCGTCGATGATGACTACTACTACTCGGGACGTGCCTACTACTACGTGCAGCCCGCTGATGACGACTAGGAGTAGTTTAGGAGGATCCCAGGCAGGAGGCCTGCGCCTCTTTCGATCTGTATCCCAGTTTGTGCTAGGCTTCTTAAGGCAAACTTGTTTATCTTATGTGTGTACTCAGATATTGTTGCTTCCGCTGACTCGTCTATGATCGAGCTCTTGTATTCGAGCCCTCGAGGCCCCTGGCTTGTAATATGATGCTTTTATGACTTATTTTATTTGTAGAGTTGTGTTGTGGTATCTTCCTGTGAGTCCCTGATCTTGATCGTACATGTTTGCGTGCATGATTAGTGTACGATTAAATCTGGGGCGTCACAAGTTGGTATCAGAGCCGACTGCCTGTAGGAATCCCCCTTCCACACTCCTTGGCCGAAGTTGAGTCTAGACATTACAAAACTTTTACTAACATGGCTGTGTGCCTTACGGGCCCACGTTGCCATCTGGGTGGTATTAGTATCTTTTACTTCTAGATCCTTACTCTGGGACTCTGAACTCTCTTCTACTCGGGTTAAACGATTTTACTAACTTTAACATTAGGATCCCTTGACCACGTTCACTCCAAAGTTGGATATGCCCTAGTTATTCTTTAGAATAGTATTTGAACATTATCCACATTGTCATTTGACTCCTGTGAAAACATCTTTGTTTTCAGATGGAACCCACGAGACAGGTCGTGCGCCACACGACGGCCATTGGTGCCTCGGGATCACCTGATGTGTTGGTTGAGATGATGACCTATCTGGGTTATCGCTGGCACCCTGAGTACACTGTCTACGAGGAGTACCAGGACTTCAACCAGGAGCAGTACCGTGCCATCGTCCACCTCTACTCTCGGGAGTATGACTCCACTACCGTGCTGCACACTGCTCATGGTGTTGGAGTGACTATCGATATGGCAGTCCATGATGCTGCTTATGCTGCTCTGACATCTCTTCGTGGAGAGTATCAGGAGTTGGACACCTCCCCCTTCAGGCACATTGCTATCGCATCCGATGTTGGTGCAGAGGGATACTACACTGCTGCCTACTCCACCGTCACCCGAGAGCCCTTCTACCATCAGAACCTGGTTCTGCATGCTGATGGGCTGGATAGAGCTAACCGAGCTCTTCGACACGAGTTGTACACCACCCGTCAGCACCTGTACCGTGCTCTGACGCTGTTGCACCCCTCTGTCCGATCTGGTGATCTGTCGCGTTCTGTGATCTACCCTTCCAGGACCGTGATGCCCTAGGGCGTCGGCTGGCTAGATGTGGGAGGCTACTCTCCCGCACGTGGTCCTCTCCTGCCACCTGTGCATCGGGTTCCGCACCAGAGTATCCGCGGACCCTAGGCTACTCGCGTGGAGGTCTTCCCTTCGCGTCACTACCAGCTAAATTGACATGCGGGGCCCATGTCGTAAACGCATAAAAATAAATAGATAAATTGCTAATTAATTAAATTAGTTTATTAAAACCCTAATCTCTCACTGACTACTGGGCCCCACCTGCTAATTAACCCATTTAGTTAGTTTTAAAACTCTATTAGTGCCCCTAACAATGACATGTGGGTCCCACTGGATGCACATGTCTGGTTTGACTGGTCAACTGACCAGTTGACCTGCTGACATCACTCTGATGTCATGCCTGCATCATCATGCACTGTTCTGGATAATGTTGGATCTAAATAAATAATTAAAATCAGAAAATGGTTAAATCTTTAGAAAATCATATAAAATAATTCGTAACTCGGATGAAAATACTTTCTACATGAAAGTTGCTCAGAATGACGAGACGAATTCGGATATGCAGCCCGTTCGTCCGCCACACATCCCTAGCATAGAGAACATGCAACTTTCCCCCTCCGGTTCATTTGTCCAGAAACGTGAAACACCGGGAATACTTTCCCGGATGTTTTCCCCCTTCATCGGTACCACCTCGTACCATGTTAGGGCACACCTAGCATCACGCTTTGTCATGTCATGCATCGTCATGCATTTGTTTGCATTATATTTATTGTTTCTTCCCCCCTCTTCTCTCACTAGACACCGAGACCGACGCCGCTGCTACCCAGTACGACTACGGTGTTGACGACCCCTCTCTCTTGCCAGAGCAACCAGGCAAGCCCCCCTTGATAACCAGATATCGCCTACTCTCCTCTATACTGCTTGCATTAGAGTAGTGTAGCATGTTACTGCTTTCCGTTAATCCTATTCTGATGCATAGCCTGTCATTGTTGCTACAACTGTTGATACCTTACCTGCAATCCTAAATGCTTAGTATAGGATGCTAGATTATCATCAGTGGCCCTACATTCTTGTCTGTCTGCCATGCTATACTATCGGGGCGTGATCACTTGGGAGGTGGCCACGGGTATATACTTATATACATAACATATGATACTTGTGGTGACTAAAGACAAGTCAGCTCGTACGAGTACCCGCGAGTGATTCACGGATTGGGTCCAAAAGGACGTTTGTCATGACGGCCCTCTGAGTGGAACTTTGTGGCGGAGCGACAGGGTATGTTGAGACCACCTAGGAGAGAGGTGGGCCTGGCCCTGGTCAGCGTTCACGGTTATTTCAAGATAACACATTTAACGAGATCTTGGTATTTGATCTGAGTCCGGCCACTGGCCTATACGCACTAACCATCTACGCGGGGACAGTTATGGGCACTCGACGTCGTGGTATCAGCCGAAGCCTTCGTGACGTCGGCGACTGAGCGGCGCGCGCCGGGTTGGACTGGAACGCCTGCTCTTGTATAAGGGAAGCTAGGTCTGCTCGCCGGCCGTGTACGCAACGTGCAGGTGTGCAATGGGCAATGGGCCCAGACCCCTGCACCACAGGATTTGGACTGGTGTGCTGACCTCTCTGTTGTGCCTAGGTAGGGCTGCGACGTGTTGATCTTCCGAGGCCGGGCATGACCCAGGAAAGTGTGTCTGGCCAAATGGGAGCGAGCGTGTTGGGTTATGTGGTGCACCCCTACAGGGAAGTTAATCTATTCGAATAACCGTGATCTTCGGTAACAGGACGACTTGGAGTTGTACCTTGACCTTATGACAACCAGAACCGGATACTTAATAAAACACACCCTTCCAAGTGCCAGATACAACCGGTGATCGCTTTCTCACAGGGCGACGAGGGTGCCAGGTGTATGATTAGTGTACGATTAAATCGGGGGTGTCACACCTGGCACCCAGCGGTGCTTCCAGGACGTAATTCTTCTGTGCAGCAATGTGGATAATCCTCAAGTTACGGACCCAGTCCGTGTAATTGCTACCATCATCTTTCAACTTTGATTTATCAAGGAACGCATTAAAATTCAACGAAACAACAACACGAGCCATCTATCTACAATCAACATAGACAAGCAAAAACTATCAGGTACTAAGTTCATGATAAATTTAAGTTCAATTAATCATATTACTTAAGAACTCCCACTTAGATAGATATCCCTCTAATCTTCTAAGTGATCAGTGATCCAAATCAACTAAACCATGTCCGATCATCACGTGAGATGGAGTAGTTTCAATGGTGAACATCACTATGTTGATCATATCTACTATATGATTCACGCTCGACCTTTCGGTCTCAGTGTTCCGAGGCCATATCTGCATATGCTAGGCTTGTCAAGTTTGACCTGAGTATTCCACGTGTGCAACTGTTTTGCACCCGTTTTATTTGAACGTAGAGCCTATCACACCTGATCATCACGTGGTGTTTCAGCACGAAGAACTTTCGCAATGGTACATACTCAGGGAGAACACTTATACCTTGATAATTTAATGAGAGATCATCTTATAATGCTACCGTCAATCAAAGCAAGATAAGATGCATAAAAGATAAACATCACATGCAATCAATATAAGTGATATGATATGGCCATCATCTTGTGCTTGTGATCTTCATCTCCGAAGCATCGTCATGATCACCATTGTCACCAGCGCGACACTTTGATCTCCATCGTAGCATCATTGTCATCTCGCCAACTTATGCTTCTACGACTATCACTACCGCTTAGTGATAAAGTATAGCATTACAGGGCGATTGCATTGCATACAATAAAGCGACAACCATATGGCTCCTGCCAGTTGCCGATAACTCGGTTACAAAACATGATCATATCATACAAAAAAATATAGCATCATGCCTTGACCATATCACATCACAACATGCCCTGCAAAAACAAGTTAGACGTCCTCTACTTTGTTGTTGCAAGTTTTACGTGGCTGCTACGGGCTGAGCAAGAACCGTTCTTACCTACGCATCAAAACCACAACGCTAGTTCGTCAAGTTGGTGCTGTTTTAACCTTCTCAAGGACCGGGCGTAGCCACTCGGTTCAACTAATGTTGGAGAAACTGACACCCGCCAGCCACCTGTGTGCAAAGCATGTCGGTACAACCAGTCTCGCGTAAGCGTACGCGTAATGTCGGTCCGGGCCGCTTCATCCAACAATACCGCCGAACCAAAGTATGACATGCTGGTAAGCAGTATGACTTGTATCGCCCACAACTCACTTGTGTTCTACTCGTGCATATAACATCAATGCATAAAACCTGGCTCGGATGCGACTGTTGGGGAATGTAGTAATTTCAAAAAAAAAAATCCTACACACACGCAAGATCATGGTGATGCATAGCAACGAGAGGGGAGAGTGTGTCCACGTACCTAATACGTCTCCAACATATCTATAATTTCTGATTGCTCCATGCTATATTATCTACTGTTTTGGACATTATTGGGCTTTATATCCACTTTTATATTATTTTTGGGACTAACCTATTAACCGGAGGCCCAACCCAGAATTGTTGTTTTTTTGCCTGTTTTAGGGTTTCAAAGAAAAGGAATATCAAACGGAGTCCAAACGGAATGAAATCCTCGGGAACGTGATTTTCTCAACGAACAAGACCCGAGAGACTTGGACCCTACGTCAAGAAAGGAAACAGGAGGCCACGAGGTAGGGGGCGCGCCCACCCCCACCAGGCGCGCCCTCGACCCTCATGGGCCCCCTGTTGCTCCACCGACGTACTCCTTCCTCCTATATATACCTACGTACCCCCAAACGATCAGATACGGAGCCAAAACCCTAATTCCACCGCCGTAACTTTCTGTATCCACGAGATCCCATCTTGGGGCCTGTTCCGGAGCTCCGCCGGAGGGGGCATCGACAACGGAGGGCTTCTACATCAACACCATAGCCACTCCGATGAAGTGTGAGTAGTTTACCTCAGACCTACGGGTCCATAGTTAGTAGCTAGATGGCTTCTTCTCTCTTTTTGGATCTCAATATAACGTTCTCCCCCTCTCTTGTGGAGAACTATTCGATGTAATCTTCTTTTTGCGGTGTGTTTGTTGAGACCGATGAATTGTGGGTTTATGATCAAGTCTATCTATGAACAATATTTGAATCTTCTTTGAATTATTTTATGTATGATTGGTTACCTTTGCAAGTCTCTTCGAATTATCAGTTTGGTTTGGCCTACTAGATTGATCTTTCTTGCAATGGGAGAAGTGCTTAGCTTTGGGTTCAATCTTGTGGTGTCCTTTCCCCGTGACAGTAGGGGCAGCAAGGCACGTATTGTATTGTTGCCATCGAGGATAACAAGATGGGGTTTTCTTCATATTGCATGAGTCTATCCCTCTACATCATGTCATCTTGCTTAAGGCGTTACTCTGTTTTTAACTTAATACTCTAGATGCATGCTGGATAGCGGTCGATGAGTGGAGTAATAGTAGTAGATGCAGGCAGGAGTCGGTCTACTTGTCTCGGACGTGATGCCTATACACATGATCATACCTAGATATTATCATAACTATGCTCAATTCTGTCAATTGCTCAACAGTAATTTGTTCACCCACCGTAGAATACTTATGCTCTCGAGAGAAGCCACTAGTGAAACCTATGGCCCCCGGGTCTGTCTTTATCATATTGATCTCTATTACTTAGTTATTTCCTTTGCTATTTACTTTGCCTTTATTTTACTTTGCATCTTTTATCATAAAAATACCAAAAATATTATCTTATCATATCTATCAGATCTCACTCTCGTAAGTGGCCTTATAGTGATTGACAACCCCTACTTGCGTTGGTTGCGAGGATTTATTTGTTTTGTGCAGGTATGAGGGACTCGCGCGCAGCCTCCTACTGGATTGATACCTTGGTTCTCAAAAACTGAGGGAAATACTTACGCTACTTTGCTGCATCATCCCTTCCTCTTCGGGGAAAACCAATGCAGTGCTCAAGAGGTAGCAAGAAGGATTTCTGGCGCCATTGCCGGGGATGTCTACGCAAAAGTCAACATACCAAGTACCCATCACATACCCTTATCTCCCGCATTACATTAGTTGCCATTTGCCTCTCATTTTCCTCTCCCCCACTTCACCCTTGCCATTTTATTCACCCTCTCTCTCTCTATCCTCCCTCTTTTTCTCTATTTGCCTCTTTTTGCCCGCTTGCTTTTTGTTTGCTTGTGTGTTAGTTTGCTTGGTTGTCACAATGGCTCAAGATAATACTAAATTGCATGACTTCACCAATACCAACAACAATGATTTTATTAGCACTCTGATTGCTCCTCTTACCGATGCTGAATCTTGTGAAATTAATACTGCTTTGCTGAATCTTGTCATGGAAGATCCGTTTTCCGGCCTTCCTAGTGAAGATGCCGCTACCCATCTAAATAGCTTCGTTGATTTGTGTGACATGCAAAAGAAGAAAGATGTGGATAATGGTATTGTTAAATTGAAGCTATTTCCTTTTTCACTTAGAGATCATGCTAAAGCTTGGTTTTCGTCTTTTCCTAAAAATAGTATTGATTCATGGAACAAGTGCAAAGATGCTTTTATCTCTAAGTATTTTCCTCCCGCTAAGATCATCTCTCTTAGAAACGATATTATGAATTTTAAGCAACTTGATCATGAACATGTTGCACAAGCTTGGGAGAGAATGAAATTAATGATACGTAATTGCCCTACTCATGGTTTAAATTTGTGGATGATTATACAAAATTTTTATGCCGGATTGAATTTTGCTTCTAGAAATCTTTTAGATTCGGCCGCGGGAGGCACTTTTATGGAAATCACTTTAGGAGAAGCTACTAAACTCCTAGATAATATTATGGTTAATTATTCTCAATGGCATACTAAAAGATATACTAATAAAAAGGTGCATGTGATAGAAGAAATTAATGTTTTGAGTGGAAAGATGGATGAACTTATGAAATTATTTGCTAATAAGAGTGTTTCTTCTGATCCTAATGATATGCCCTTGTCTACTTTGATTGAGAATAATAATGAATCTATGGATGTGAATTTTGTTGGTAGGAACAATTTTGGTAACAACGCGTATAGAGGAAATTTTAATCCTAGGCCTTATCCTAGTAATCCCTCTAATAATTATGGTAATTCCTACAACAATTCTTATGGAAATTATAATAAGATGCCCTCTGATTTTGAATCTAATATTAAAGAATTTATTACTTCGCAAAAGAATTTTAATGCTATGATTGAAGAAAAATTGCTTAAGATCGATGATATGGCTAGGGACATTGATAGAATTTCTCTTGATGTTGATTCTTTGAAACTTAGATCTATTACACCTAAGCATGATATCAATGAGTCTCTCAAAGCCATGAGAATTTCCATTGATGAGTGCAAAGAAAGAACTGCTAGGATGCGTGCTAAGAAAGATGCCTTTATAAGAGCGTGTTCTTCTAGTTCCTATGAAAATAAAGATGAAGATCTAAAAGTTATTGATGTGTCCCCTATTAAATCTTTGTTTTGCAATATGAATCTTGAAAATGATGGGACTGAATATGATCCACCTTTACCTACAAGGCATTCCAAGAATTCGGAATTTGTTGATCTTGATGCTAAATTTGATAAAAGTGGGATTGAAGAAATTAAAACCCTAGATGTTGCTAAACCCACTATTATGGATTTCAAGGAATTTAACTATGAAAATTGCTCTTTGATTGATTGTATTTCCTTGTTGCAATCCGTGCTAAATTCTCCTCACGCTAATAGTCAAAATAAAGTGTTTACTAAACATATCGTTGATGCCTTGATGCAATCTTATGAAGAAAAACTTGAATTGGAAGTTTCTATCCCTAGGAAACTTTATGATGAGTGGGAACCAACTATTAAAATTAAAATTAAAGATCATGAATGCTATGCTTTATGTGATTCGGGTGCTAGTGTTTCCACGATTCCAAAGACTTTGTGTGATTTGTTAGGTTTCCGTGATTTTGATGATTGCTCTCTAAACTTGCACCTTGCGGATTCCACTATTAAGAAACCTATGGGAAGAATTAATGATGTTCTTATTGTTGCAAATAGGAATTATGTGCCCATAGATTTTACTGTTCTTGACATAGATTGCAATCCTTCATGTCCTATTATTCTTGGTAGACCTTTCCTTAGAACGATTGGTGCAATTATTGATATGAAGGAAGGAAATATTAGATTCAAATTTCCATTAAGGAAAGGCATGGAACACTTTCCTAGAAAGAAAATTAAATTACCTTATGAATCTATTATGAGATCCACTTATGGATTGCCTATCAAAGATGGCAATACCTAGATCTATTCTTGCTTGTTATGCCTAGCTAGGGGCGTTAAACGATAGCGCTTGTTGGGAGGCAACCCAATTTTATTTTTATTCCTTGCTTTTTGCTCCAGTTTAGTAATAAATAATTTATCTAGCCTATTTTTTTGTTGTGTTTTTTGTGTTTAATTAGTGTTTGTGCCAAGTAGAACCGTTGGGAAGACTTGGGGAAAGTGTTGTTGAACTTGCTGTAAAAAACAGAAACATTAGCGCTCACGAGAACTGCTGTCATTTTTATTTGGAAAGTGATATTTAGTTAATTCTTTTTGCATATGATTAATAGATAAATTCCTCACGTCCATAAATTTTTTTTAGAATTTTTGGGGCTCCAGATCTTGCGATAGCTACAGATTACTACAGACTGTTCTGTTTTTGGCAGATTCTGTTTTTCGTGTGTTGTTTGCTTATTTTGATGAATCTATGGCTATTAAAATAGTTTATAAACCATAGAGAAGTTGGAATAAAGTAGGTATAACACCAATATAAATAAATAATGAGTTCATTACAGTACCTTGAAGTGGTCTTTTGTTTTCTTTCGCTAACGGAGCTCACGAGATTTTCTACTTTAAGTTTTGTGTTGTGAAGTTTTCAAGTTTTGGGTAAAGATTTGATGGATTATGGAACAAGGACTGGCAAGAGCCTAAGATTGGGGATGCCCATGGAACCCCCAAGATAATCTAGGGACACCTAAAATCCAAAGCTTGGGGATGCCCCGGAAGGCATCCCCTCTTTCGTCTACTTCTATCGGTAACTTTACTTGGAGATATATTTTTATTCGCCACATGATATGTGTTTTGCTTGGAGCGTATTGTATTATTTGAGTATTTGCTTTTTAGTTTACCACAATCATACTTTTTGTACACACCTTTTGAGAGAGCCATACATGATTTAAAATTTGTTAGAATACTCTATGTGCTTCGCTTATATCTTTTGAGTTATATAATGTTGCTCTAGTACTTCACTTATATCTTTTAGAGCATGGTGGTGGATTTGTTTTATAGAAACTATTGATCCCTCATGCTCCACTTAGATTATTTTGAGAGTCTTAATAGCATGGTAATTTGCTTAAAATCCTAATATGCTAGGTATTCAAAGTTAGTAAAATTTCCTTAAGAGTGTTTTGAATACTAAAAGAGGTTTGATGCTTGATGATTGTTTTGAGATATGGAGGTAATAATATAAAAGTCGTGCTATTTGAGTAGTTGTGAAATTGAGAAATACTTGTGTTGAAGTTTGCAAGTCCCGTAGCATGCATGTATGGTAAACGTTATGCAACAAATTTGAGACATGAGGTGTTATTTGATTGTCTTCCTTATGAGTGGCGGTCGGGGACGAGCGATGGTCTTTTCCTACCAATCTATCCCCCTAGGAGCATGCGGGTAGTACCGAGGTTTTTGATGACTTGTAGATTTTTGCAATAAGTATGTGAGTTTTTACGACTAATGTTGAGTCCATGGATTATACGCACTCTCACCCTTCCATCCTTGCTAGCCTCTTCGGCATCGTGCATTGCCCTTTCTCACATTGAGAGTTGGCACAAACTTCGCTGGTGCATCCAAACCCCGTGACATGATACGCTCTTTCACACATAATCCTCCTTATATCTTCCTCAAAACAGCCACCATACCTACCTATTATGGCATTTCCATAGCCATTCTGAGATATATTGCCATGCAACTTTCCATCATTCCGTTCATCATGACACATTCATCATTGTCATATTTCTTAGCATGATCATGTAGTTGACATAGTATTTGTGGCAAAGCCACTGTTCATAATTCTTTCATACATGTCACTCTTGGTCCATTGCATATCCCGGTACACCGCCGGAGGCATTCATATAGTCATCTTTTGTTCTAGTATCGAGTTGTAATCATTGAGTTGTAAATAAATAGAAGTGTGATGATCATCATTTTCTAGAGCATTGTCCCAAGTGAGGAATATAAAAAAAGGCCATAAAAAAGAGAAGGCCCAAAAAAAGAGAAATGCCATAAAAAAAGAGAAAGGCCATAAAAAATGAGAGAAAAAGAGAGAAGGGACAATGTTACTATCCTTTGCCACACTCGTGCTTCAAAGTAGCACCATAATCTTCATGATAGAGAGTCTCTTGTTTTGTCACTTTCATATACTAGTGGGAATTTTTCATTATAGAACTTGGCTTGTATATTCCAACAATGGGCCTCCTCAAGTGCCCTAGGTCTTCACGAGCAAGCAAGTTGGATGCACAATCACTAGTTTCTTTTGTTGAGCTTTCATACATTTATAGCTCTAGTGCATCCGTTGCATGGCAATCCCTACTCCTTGCATTAACATCAATCGGTGGGAATCTCCATAGCCCATTGATTAGCCTCGATGATGTGAGACTTTCTCCTTTTTTGTATTCTCCACATAACCCCCCTCATTATATTCTATTCCACCCATAGTACTATGTCCATGGCTCGCGCTCATATATTGCGTGAAAGTTTATAGGTTTGAGATTACTAAAGTATGAAACAATTGCTTGGCTTGTCATCGGGGTTGTGCATGATGAGAGCATTCTTGTGTGACGAAAATGAAACATGACTAAACTATATGATTTTGTAGGGATGAACTTTCTTTGGCCATGTTATTTTTAGAAGACATAATTGCTTAGTTAGTATGCTTGAAGTATTATTATTTTTATGTCAATATGAACTTTTGTATTGAATCTTTCGGATCTGAATATTCATACCACAATTAAGAAGAATTACATTAAAATTATGCCAAGTAGCACTCCGCATCAAAAATTCTGTTTTTATCATTTACCTACTCGAGGACGAGCAGGAATTAAGCTTGGGGATGCTTGATACGTCTCCAATGTATCTATAATTTTTGATTGCTCAATGCTATATTATCTAATGTTTTGGACATTATTGGGCTTTATTATCCACTTTTATATTATTTTTGGGACTAACCTATTAACCAGAGGCCCAGCCCAGCATTGCTGTTTTTTGCCTGTTTTAGGGTTTCGAAGAAAAGGAATATCAAACGGAATGAAACCTTCGGGAACGTGATTTTCTCAACGAACAAGACCCGGGAGACTTGGACCCTACGTCAAGAAAGGAAATAGGAGGCCACGAGGTAGGGGGCGCGCCCACCCCCACCAGGCACGCCCTCCACCCTCGTGGGCCCCATGTTGCTCCACCGACATACTCCTTCCTCGTCTATATACCTACGTACCCCCAAACGATCAGATACGGAGCCAAAACCCTAATTCCACCCCCGTAACTTTCTGTATCCACGAGATCCCATCTTGGGGCCTGTTCTGGAGCTCTGTCGGAGGGGGCATCGATCACGGAGGGCTTCTACAACAACACCATAGCCCCTTCGATGAAGTGTGAGTAGTTTACCTCAGACCTACGGGTCCATAGTTAGTAGCTAGATGGCTTCTTCACTCTTTTTGGATCTCAACACAATGTTCTCCCCCTCTCTTGTGGAGAACTATTCGATGTAATCTTCTTTTTGCGGTGTGTTTGTTGAGACCGATGAATTGTGGGTTTATGATCAAGTCTATCTATGAACAATATTTGAATCTTCTCTGAATTCTTTTATGTATGCTTGGTTATCTTTGCAAGTCTCTTCGAATTATCAGTTTGGTTTGGCCTACTAGATTGATCTTTCTTGCAATGGGAGAAGTGCTTAGCTTTGGGTTCAATCTTGCGGTGTCCTTTCCTAGTGACAGTAGGGGCAGCAAGGCACGTATTGTATTGTTGCCATCGAGGCTAACAAGATGGGGTTTTCTTCATATTGCATGAGTCTATCCCTCTACATCATGTCATCTTGCTTAAGGTGTTACTCTGTTTTTAACTTAATACTCTAGATGCATGCTGGATAGCGGTCGATGAGTGGAGTAACAGTAGTAGATGCAGGCAGGAGCCGGTCTACTTGTCTCGGACGTGATGCCTATATACATGATCATACCTAGATATTCTCATAACTATGCTCAATTCTGTCAATTGCTCAACAGTAATTTGTTCACCCACCGTAGAATACTTATGCTCTCGAGAGAAGCCACTAGTGAAACCTATGGCCCCTGGGTCTGTCTTTATCATATTGATCTCCTACTACTTAGTTATTTCCTTTGCTATTTACTTTGCCTTTATTTTACTTTGCATCTTTTATCATAAAAATACCAAAAATATTATCTTATCATATCTATCAGATCTCACTCTCGTAAGTGGCCTTATAGGGATTGAAAACCCCTATTTGCGTTGGTTGCGAGGATTTATTTGTTTTGTGCAGGTACGAGGGACTCACGCGTAGCCTCCTACTGGATTGATACCTTGGTTCGCAAAAACTGAGGGAAATACTTATGCTACTTTGCCGCATCATCCCTTCCTCTTCGAGGAAAACCAACGCAGTGCTCAAGAGGTAGCAGTACCCACGTAGACCGAAAGTGGAAGCGTTAGCACAACGCGGTTGATGTAGTCGTACGTATTCACGATCCGACCGATCAAGCACCGAACGCATGGCACCTCCGAGTTCTGCACACGTACAACTCAATGACGTCCCTCGATCTCCGATCCAGTCGAGCTTTGAGGGAGAGTTCCGTCAGCACGACAGCGTGGTGACGATGATGATGTTCTACCGACGCAGGGCTTCGCCTAAGCACCTCTACGATATGGCCGATGTGGATTATGGTGGAGGGGGGCACCGCACACGACTAAAAGATCTAAGAGATCAATTGTTGTGTCTCTAGGGGGTGCCTCCCTCCCCGTATATAAAGGAGTAGAGGAGGGGGAGGGGACGGCCACCCTTGGCGCGCCCCATGAGGAGTCCTCCTCCCACCGGGAGCAGGACTCCCCATGTCCATGTTGGAGTAGGAGAGGAGAGGGAAGGAGAAAGAGGGAGAAAGGAAAGGGGGGGGGGGGGCGCTGCCCGCTTCCTAGTCCAATTCGGACTTGGGAGGTGAGGGGCGCGCGGCTGCCCCTTGGCCTCCTCTCTTCTTCCACCAATTGGGCCCATGAGGCCCATTAACCTCTGGGGGGTCCGGTTACCCCCCCGGTACTCCGGTATATATCCGATATCCCCGGGAACCATTCCGGTGTCCGAATATAGTCGTACAATATATCAATCTTCATGTCTCGACCATTTCAAGACTCCTCGTCATGTCCGTGATCACATCCGGGACTCCGAACTACCTTCGGTACATCAAAACAAATAAACTCATAATATAACCGTCATCGAACTTTAAGCGTGCGGACCCTACGGGTTCGAGAACTATGTAGACATGACCGAGACATGTCTCCGGTCAATAACCAATAGCGGAACCTGGATGCTCATATTGGCTCCTACCTATTCTTCGAATATCTTTATCGGTCAAACCGCATAACAACATACGTTGTTCCCTTTATCATCGGTATGTTACTTGCCCGAGATTCGATCGTCGGTATCTCAATACCTAGTTCAATCTCGTTACCGGCAAGTCTCTTTACTCGTTCCGTAATACATCATCCCGCAACTAACTCATTAGTTGCAATGCTTGCAAGGCTTAAGTGATGTGTATTACCGAGTGGGCCCAGAGATACCTCTCCGACAATCGGAGTGACAAATCCTAATCTCGAAATACGCCAACCCAACAAGTACCTTCGGAGACACCTATAGAGCACCTTTATAATCACCCAGTTACGTTGTGACGTTTGGTAGCACACAAAGTGTTCCTCCGGTAAACGGGAGTTGCATAATCTCATAGTCATAGGAACATGTATAAGTCATGAAGAAAGCAATATCAACAAACTAAACGATCAAGTGCTAAGATAACGGAATGGGTCAAGTCAATCACATCATTCTCCTAATGATGTGATCTCGTTAATCAAATGACAACTCTTTGTCTATGGTTAGGAAACATAACCATCTTTGATTCAACGAGCTAGTCAAGTAGAGGCATACTAGTGAGACTCTGTTTTGTCTATGTATTCACACATGTATTATGTTTCCGGTTAATACAATTCTAGCATGAATAATAAACATTTATCATGATATAAGGAAATAAATAATAACTTTATTATTGCCTCTAGGGAATATTTCCTTCACTGGGTCCGGCCCAAGCAGCTTGGGGATGATGTAGCCCGAGGGGCTCCCCCAGGAATGTAAGCTAAAGACATAAACAAGGAAAGATACATGCCATAGGGATGGACCCACGTGGCTTGGGAATAATGCAGCCCCCCATGCACATCCAGCTAAATGAAATTGGAAAATATCACCTGGTTCTGTTGATGAAGGGGTGTTGAGGCAGCTGAAGGTACGCGGCGAAGGGGTTGCCCCTCACAAGCTACCGGGGCCCTGACCCTCGGGAGGCTCTGGGGATCCCAGCGGTTCCTTGAGGACCGTCTCCATCTCCGCCAGGACTGCGTGGTGCCTGGCCTCCTGACCTGCCATGATGCTCTACAGGTTGCGCTGAAAGGCAGCGGCCACGCTCGGCAGGCCGAACTGCATGCGAACGTAGCTGTGAGGTGGACCTTCGCAGCGCCCGACACACGAAGGCCAGAAGCGCTCCTGAGATGCGGCTCGGTTGAGCCCTGGTATGTCGATGTAGACGCACAGCTCACCACCCTCGCCTGGGTGGGGAGCAGCGCCAGGTGGGCGGCGGTCGCCATGTATTTCTCTTGCTTCATGAAGCTCCTGAGATACCTTGGTGATGAACTCCTGAGCACCGGGCGCTCCTTGCCCAGTGTCCTCTGGAAGGAGGCGTGCCATGAAACAGGCCTCCAAGTAGTGCTTGAGCACCTCCCTTGTGACGTTGGTGAGGTCTGAGGCCCTCCAGAAGAGAGCCCCCGAGCCTTGCCCGAGGAGGGTGTCGGGCGCGCCTTCCTATGCGGTAGAGGGAGGCGCCCCAGGTGCGGGCGCTGATCCTGACGAGGTGCCACCCGCGGCACTGCCCTCCTGAGGTCCGTCACGGAGTTGCTGCTTCTTCTTCTTGGGGATGACCTTCGGAGGGTACCGAGCTGCATTGTGGCCGGGGTCTTCGATTGACGATGCTTGGAAGGCGCGCTCGAGGGAGCACACCGCATCTCTTTCTTCGTAGGGGACTGTGATGATCCCGCCGCTTCCTGGCATCTTGAGGACGTTGTAGCCGTGGTGCGTCACGGCCATGAACTTGGCTAGGGCCGGATACCTGAGGGCATTGTATGGTAGACGAATGTGGGCGACGTCGAAGTCGATGAGCTCGGTGCGGTAGTTGTTGTGTTGACCGAAGGTGACTGGGAGGCAGACCTAACCGATCAGCGTGGTGGAGCCGTCGATCACCCCTGAGAAAGGCTTGGTGGGCTGGAGCTGATCATACGGCACTTGGAGGCTGTCGAATGTCTCGACGGACAGGACGTTGAGCCCTGCGCCGCCGTTGATGAGGGTCTTGGTGACTTGCACGTTGCTGATGACGGGTGAACAAAGCATCGGGAGGACGCCGGCAGTAGCCGCGCACTTTATTTGATCTGCTGAGCTGAATGTGATGGCGCACTGGGAGGACCGCGTGGCCTCGAGTTTGGGGAGGACCGCATTCACCTCACGAGCAAACTGCTTGAAGATACGTTGTGAGGCTGGGGCTTGAGCACCGCCCAAGATGCAGGCGATGGCACGCGGCTCCTGGAAGCCCCTGCCCCCCTCGTCTTGGTGGTGGTCATCATTCCTTCTTGGTGGTGGTAGTGGAGGAAGACCGGCGTTGCCCTGAGGGCGATCCTCACGAGGCTAATCCCTCCAGGCGCCCTCGCGAGGCTGATCCTGCCAATGGTCCTCATAAGGCCGGTCGCGCCACTCCTGGCGCGGGCCACGGTCATCCCAGCGTCCGCCACCACGTCCTCCTCCTCGGCCGTAGCCCCAGTCGTTGTGCTCGAGGCATCGATTGAAGCGTCCTTCTCAAATGGCTCTGAGCTCTTGACAGTCACTGGTGTTGTGGCTATGCAGGTTATGGAAGGCGCAGAACGATCGGCTGCTCTTGGATGACTCGGGCTGGTCCCTGCCACGCTCTGTGTCCGGCTCCGCCGCGAGCATGGCTGCTCCCTTGTGCTTCACATCTTTGGCCTTGGCTTTCTTCTCCTCCAGTTCCGCAGTCGGGAGCTCGAGGAGGGAGAGGCGCCCCTCCTTAGCTCTTGCGCACTTGGTCGCCAGGTTGAACAGCTCCAGAGACGTGCACAACTCCTTGTGGATGGCGAGCTCCTCCTTCATCTTGACATCGCAGACGCAATCGGAGAACGCAGAGATGATGGCCTCGTCCGTCACCTTGGGGATCTTGAGGCGAACATTATTGAAGCGCTGGATGTACTTCTGGAGGGTCTCTCCTGGTTGTTGCTTGACGCAACGCAGATCACCCGCAGCCGGTGGGCGGTCGCGAGTGCCCTGGAAGTTGGTGACAAAACGGTCGCACATCTCGTCCTAGGAGGAGATCGAGCCTGGAGGCAGATTCAGGAGTCAGGAGCGGGCACCATCCTTCAGAGCCATGGGAAACCAGTTCTCCATGACTTTCTCGTCGCCGTTGGCTGCCTCGATGCTCAGCTCATAGAGCTGCAGGAACTCTGCATGGTCGGGGGTGCCGTCATAGCGAGGTGGCAGATCTGGCTTGAACTTGCCCGGCCAAGCGACACTACATAGCTCAGGGGTGAAGGCGCGGCAGCTTGCCGTGGTCACCGGGACTCTGCGCTGGTGGAGAACTTGTCCTTGATTGGGTCCGCGCACCGCCGCCGCAGGCGGCGCACTATTTTTCCGTGCTGGCGCAGGGAGCGCGGGGGCATTTTCTCGCGGCCGAGGGACTTCTTGGCAGCTTCTTTCTTCTTGCGCGGGCGCCGGACATGGTGGGTCGTGCCATGGGGCCGCGTGCCTGGGTGCCAGGACCCCGTCTTGTGGCAGAGGTGGTGGAGGCGCTTCGTGGGCCACACCGCCCGCGGCTGATGGAGGGCGTGGCAGCGAGAGGGGCAACGCTGGGGAGCCCCCTGCAGCGCTGGCAAGATCGGTGATGCGGCCGAGCCAGTCCCCGTAGAGGTCGTTGACTGGGCGGTAGCGCAAGAGCTCGCACGCCATGCACAGGGCGGTCTACACGTCCACGGGAGCGCGACGAGCGTGGGATGATGAACCGGCTGGGGTCAGCGATGGAGTGGCGGTGCGGCCGTCCCGCTGCACCGAGGGGCGCAGTGAGGATGCTTGCTACTCATTCCCCGCCGGGCCGGTGGCGGCGTTGGCGGAAGGCGACGGGGAACAACGGGTTGGCCCGCCGACAGGAGCCGTCTGAGTGATGCGGGTGGCGAGGGCAGCCCGGCACTCAGCGCGAGCGCGGCGAGCGTCTGCCATGGAGACGATGGAGCAACGAGACATGGATCGACGGAAGGGAAGCTTCGGCAAACCCCTACCTGGCGTGCCAAATGTCGGATCACGGGTTCCGGCAAAACCCTCAAGGTTCAAACTCTGGGGTGCGTGCAAAGATTTCCCCCTACCGATCCACGTCCTAGCTCGGCTAAGATCTTACAAACTAACTCGACAAACTCACAACACAAAGGACAGAAGATTTCTACTGGTTCGGCCACCGTTGTGGTGTAATACCCTACTCCAGTGTGGTGTGGTGGATTGCCTCTCGGGCTGAGGATGGATAGTACAAGGGGAAGAACTGCCTTCCGAGGAGAGGTGTTCTTGTGCTTGGTGAACTTGTGGTTGTCCTGGTCTCTCTCGATCTGACCTCTCCTTGGCTAGACCGATCGATCGATCCCCTCGATCCCCCAGCTACGGTGGTGGCTATTCCTATTTATAGAGGCCCTGGTCCTCTCCCCAAATATTGAGCGGGAAGGGAGCCAACAACAGCCAATTTGAAAGGGGATAGCTAGTACAGCCTATCCTGACAAAAGCAGTCTTCGCCTGCAAAAGGCTCTGGTGGTGACGCTGTCTTGGGCTCCACGGTGACCTCCGTCTTGCCGTCCTTCTGGTCTTGGTCTTGTTGCACTAATATGGAAACCTTTGCTTGACACCTCGGTACTCCGCGCCTACGCCTGCTTCCTTAGCACCAAAGAGGAAACAAGGACACTATGCGCGCTGGTGCCTGCCTGGCCTTGGTCATCATGGCTCACGTCACTAGAACCTCGCGAGGTCTGCCTGGCCATGAATTCTCCGCCCCTCGTGAGCCAGCCTGGTGCGGCCGCTCCTGAGGAGGTCTTGTGTCGCTCGCCTCGCGAGGCTTGGCCCCTCGTGAGGGTCTTGAGTCCTTGATGGTGAAGATGGGTCGTACGGGCCCGCTCGTAGAGCCACGCCGTGGGCCGCAGGTAGGCAAGTCTGGGGACCCCCATTCCCAGAACACCGAGAAGAACAGTTCTTGCTCAGCCCGTAGCAGCCAAGTAAAACTTGCAACAACAAAGTAGAGGACGTCTAACTTGTTTTTGCAGGGCATGTTGTGATGTGATATGGTCAAGACATGATGCTAAAATTTATTGTATGAGATGATCATGTTTTGAAACAGAGTTATCGGCAACTGGCAGGAGCCATATGGTTGTCACTTTATTGTAAGAAATGCAATCGCCTTGTAATTGCTTTACTTTATCACTAAGCGGTAGCGATAGTCGTAGAAGCAATAGTTAGCGGGACGACAATGATGCTTCAATGGAGATCATGGTGTCATGCCGGTAACAATGGAGATCATGACAGTACTTTGTAGATGGAGATCAAAAGCACAAGATGATGATGGCCATATCATGTCACATATTTGGATTGCATGTGATGTTTATCTTTTATACATCTTATTTTTTCTTAGTTCGGCGGTAGCATTATAAGATGATCTCTCACTAAATTTGAAGGTACAAGTGTTCTCCCTGAGTATGCATCATTGCCAAAGTTCGTCGTGCCGAGACACCACGTGATGATTGGGTGTGATAAGCTCAATGTTCATCTACAGCGGGTGTAAGACAGTTTTGCACATGCAGAATACTCGGGTTAAACTTGACGAGCCTAGCATATGCAGATATGGCCTCGGAACACCGAGAACGAAAGGTCGAGCGTGAATCATATAGTAGATATGATCAACATAGTGATGTTCACCATTGAAAACTACTCCATTTCACGTGATGATCGGTCAAGGTTTAGTTGATTTGGATCACATGATCACTTAGATGATTAGAGGGATGTCTATCTAAGTAGGAGTTCTTAAGTAATATGATTAATTGAACTTAAATTTATCATGAACTTAGTCCTGATAGTATTTGCATATCTATGTTGTAGATCAATAGCTCGCACATAGCTTCCCCATTTATTTTTGATATGATCCTAGAGAAAAATAAATTGAAAGATGTTAGTAGCAATTATGCGGATTGGATCCGTGATCTAAAGATTATCCTGATTGCTGCACAAAAGAATTATGTCCTTGATGCACCGCTAGGTGACAAACCTATTGCAGGAGTAGATGCACACGTTATGAACGTTTGACAAAGCTCGGTATGATGACTACTTAATAGTTTAGTGCACCATGCTTTACGGCTTAGAACCGGGACTTCAAAAACGTTTTGAATGCCACAGAACATATAATATGTTCTAAGAGTTGAAATTGGTATTTCATACTCATGCCCGTGTCAAGAGGTATGAGACCTCTGACAGTACTTTGCCTACAAGATGGAGGAGAATAGCTCATCTAGTGAGCATGTGCTGAGAATGTCTGAGTACTACAATCACTTGAATCAAGTGGGAGTTAATCTTCCAGATAAGATAGTGATTGGCAGAGTTCTCTAGTCACTATCACCAAGTTACTAGAACTTCGTGATGAACTATAATATGCAAGGGATAACGGAAACGATTCCCAAGCTCTTCATGATGCTGAAATCGATGAAGGTAGAAATCAAGAAAAACATCAAGTGTTGATGGTTGACAAGACCACTAGTTTCAAGAAAAGGGCAAAGGGAAGAAAGGGGAACTTCAAGAAAAACGACAAGCAAGTCGTTGCTCAAGTGAAGAAGCCCAAGTCTAGAACTAAGCCTGAGACTAAGTGCTTCTACTGCAAAGGGACTGGTCATTGGAAGCAGAACTACCCCTAGATACTTGGCGGATAAGAAGGATGACACAATGAACAAAGGTATATTTGATATACATGTTATTGATGTGTACTTTACTAGTGTTTATAGCAACCCCTCGGTATTTGATACTAGCTCAGTTGCTAAGAGTAGTAACTTGAAACGAGAGTTGTAGAATGAACATAGACTAGTTAAAGGGTGAGGCGACGATGTGTGTTGGAAGTGGTTCCAAGAATGATATGATCATCATCGCACACTCCCTATACTTTCGGGATTAGTGTTGAACATACATAAATGTTATTTGGTGTTTTCGTTGAGCATGAATATGATTTGATCATGTTTATTGCAATACTATTATTCATTTAAGTTAGAGAATAATTGTTGTTATGTTTACATGAATAAAACCTTCTATGGTTATACACCCAATGAAATTGGTTTGTTGGATCTCGATCGTAGTGATACACATATTCATAATATTGAAGCCAAAAGATGCAAAGTTAATAATGATAGTGCAACTTATTTGTGGCACTACCGTTTGGGTTATATTGGTGTAAAGCACATGAAGAAACTCCATGCTGATGGGCTTTTGGAATCACTTGATTATGAATCAGTTGATGCTTGCGAACCATGCCTCATGGGCAATATGACTAAGACTCTGTTCTCCGAAACAATGGAGCGAGCAACAAACTTGTTGGAAATAATACATACTGATGTATGCAGTCCGATGAGTGTTGAGTCTCGTGGCGGGTATCATTATTTTCTGTCCTTCATAGATGATTTGAGCAGATATGGGTATATCTACTTGATGAAACATAAGTCTGAAACATTTGAAAAGTTCAAAGAATTTCAGAGTGAAGTGGAAAATCATCGTGACACGAAAATAAAGTTTCTATGATCTAATCGTGGAGACGAATATTTGAGTTACGAGTTTGGTCTTCAATTGAAACAATGTGGAATAGTTTCACAAATTTGTGACACCTGGAACACCACAACATAATGGTGTGTACGAACATCATAACCGTACTTTATTGGATATAGTGCAATCTATGATGTCTCTTACCAATTACCACTATCGTTTTTAGGGTTATGCATTAGAGACAGCTACATTCACGTTAAAAGGGGCACCATCTAAATCCGTTGAGACGACACCGTATGAACTGTGGTTTAGCAAGAAACCTAAGCTGTCATTTCTTAAAGTTTAGGGTTGTGATGCTTATGTGAAAAAGTTTCAGCCTGATAAGCACAAACCTAAATCAGAAAAGTGTGTCTTCATAGGATACCCAAAAGAAACTGTTGGGTACACCTTCTATCACAAATCTGAAAGGCAATATCTTTCTTGCTAAAGAGTGGATCCTTTCTAGCGAAGAAGTTTCTCTCGAAAGAAGTGAGTGGGAGGAATGTAGAACTTGATGAGGTAATTGTACCTTCTCCCGAATTGGAAGGTAATTCATCATAGAAATCAGTTCTAGTGATCTCTACACCAATTAGTGAGGAAGCTAATGATGATGATCATGAAACTTCAGATCAAGTTACTACCAAACCTCGTAGGACAACCAGAGTATGGTCCGCACCAAACTGGTATGGTAATCCTTTCTGGAAATCATGTTACTAGACCATGACAAACCTATGAACTATGAGGAAGCGATGATGAGCCTAGATTCTGCGAAATGACTTGAGGCCATGAAATCTGAGATGGGATCCATGTATGAGAACAAATTATGGACTTTGATTGACTTGCCCGATGATCGGTGAGTCATTGAGAATAAATGGATCTTCAAGAGGAAGACGGACATTGAGAATAAATTAGTTATTATTATTATATTTCATTGTTCATGATAATCGTTTATTATCCATGCTAGAATTGTATTGATAGGAAACTCAGATACATGTGTGGATACATAGACAACACCATGTCCCTAGTAAGCCTCTAGTTGACTAGCTCGTTGATCAATAGATGGTTACGGTTTCCTGACCATGGGCATTGGATGTCGTTGATAACGGGATCACATCATTAGTAGAATGATGTGATGGACAAGACCCAATCCTAAGCCTAGCACAAGATCGTGTAGTTCGTATGCTAAAGCTTTTCTAATGTCAAGTATCATTTCCTTAGACCATGAGATTGTGCAACTCCCGGATACCGTAGGAGTGCTTTGGGTGTGCCAAACGTCACAACGTAACTGGGTGGCTATAAAGGTACACTACAGGTATCTCCGAAAGTGTCTGTTGGGTTGGCACGAATCGAGACTAGGACTTGTCACTCCGTGTAAACGGAGAGGTATCTCTGGGCCCAATCGGTAGGACATCATCATAATGTGCACAATGTGATCAAGGACTTGATCACGGGATGATGTGTTACAGAACGAGTAAAGAGACTTGCTGGTAACGAGATTGAACAAGGTATCAGATACCGACGATCGAATCTTGGGCAAGTACAATACCGCTGGACAAAGGGAATTGTATACGGGATTGATTGAATCCTCGACATCGTGGTTCATCCGATGAGATCATCATGGAACATGTGGGAGCCAACATGGGTATCCAGATCCCGCTGTTGGTTATTGGCCGGAGAGTTGTCTCGGTCATGTCTGCATGGTTCCCGAACCCGTAGGGTCTACACACTTAAGGTTCGGTGACGCTAGAGTTGTTATGGGAAATAGTATGTGGTTACCGAAGGTTGTTCGGAGTCCCGGATGAGATCCCGGACATGACGAGGAGCTCCGGAATGGTCCGAAGGTGAAGATCGGTATATTGGACGAAGGGTATTGGAATCCGGAATTGTTCCGGGGGTACCAGGTGATGACCAGCGTGTCCGAAAGGGGTTTCGGAGGCCCCGGCAAGCGTTGGGGGGGCTTATGGGCCAAGGGGAGAGGGCACATCAGCCCACTAAGGGGCTGAGCGCCCCTCCCACCCCATCTCACGTAACCAGGGGAGGTGGGGGCGCCACCCCTAGAGCAGCCGCTCATCCCGGCTTGGGGGACAAGTTTCCTAGGGGGTGGGGGCGCCCAAACCCATCTAGGGTTTCCCCTGTGGCTGCCGCCCCTCCCCTAGGGAACCCTAGGGCGCCTCCCCCTCCTCCCTTCCCCCTATATATAGTGAGGGAGAGAGAGGGAAGCCGCACACTTCCCCTGGCGCAGCCCTCTTCCTCCTCCAACACCCCATCCTCCTCCGTAGTGCTTGGCGAAGCCGTGCCGGAGAACCACTAGCTCCATCACCACCACGTCGTCGTGCTGTCGGAGTTTTCCCTCAACTTATCCTCTCACCTTGCTGGATCAAGAAGGAGGAGACGTCTCCCAACCGTACGTGTGTTGAACGCGGAGGTGCCGTCCGTTCGGCGCTAGGATCATCTGTGATTTTGATCACGACAAGTACGACTCCATCAACCCCGTTCACTTGAACGCTTCCGCTTAGCGATCTACAAGGGTATGTAGATGCACTCTCCTTCCCCTCGTTGCTAGATTACTCCGTAGATTGATCTTGGTGATGCGTAGAAAATTTTAAATTTCTGCTACGATCCCCAACAGTGGCATCATGAGCTAGGTCTATGCGTAGTTTCTATGCATGAGTAGAACACAAGTTGTTGTGGGCGTCGATTGTGTCAATTTGCTTGCCGTTACTAGTCTTATCTTAATTTGGCGGCATCGTGGGATGAAGCGGCCCAGACCGACCTTACATGTACTCTTACGTGAGACTGGTTCCACCGACTGACATGCACTAGTTGCATAAGGTGGCTAGCGGGTGTCTGTCTCTCCCACTTTACTCGGATCGGATTCGATGAAAAGGGTCCTTATGAAGGGTAAATAGAAATTGGCATATCACATTGTGGTTTTGGCATAGGTAAGAAACGTTCTTGCTAGAAACCTATAGCAGCCACGTAAAAACTTGCAACAACAATTAGAGGACGTCTAACTTGTTTTTGCAGCATATGCCTTGTGATGTGATATGGCCAAAAGGATGTGATGAATGATATATGTGATGTATGAGATTGATCATGTTCTTGTAATAGGAATCACGACTTGCATGTCGATGAGTATGACAACCGGCAGGAGCCATAGGAGTTGTCTTAATTTATTTATGACCTGCGTGTCAACATAAACGTCATGTAATTACTTTACTTTATTGCTAAAGCGTTAGCCATAGTAGTAGAAGTAATAGATGACGAGACAACTTCAAGAAGGCACGATGATGGAGATCATGATGATGGAGATCATGGTGTCATGCCGGTGACAACGATGATCATGGAGCCCCGAAGATGGAGATCAAAAGGAGCAAAATGATATTGGCCATATCATGTCACTATTTGATTGCATGTGATGTTTATCATGTTTTACATCTTATTTGCTTAGAACGACGGTAGCTTAAATAAGATGATCCCTCACTAAAATTTCAAGAAAAGTGTTCCCCCTAACTGTGCACCGTTGCGAAGGTTCGTTGTTTCGAAGCACCACGTGATGATCGAGTGTGATAGATTCTAACGTTTGAATACAACGGGTGTAAGCCAAATTTACACACGCAATACACTTAGGTTGACTTGACGAGCCTAGCATGTACAGACATGGCCTCGGAACACGGAAGACTGAAAGGTCGAGCATGAGTTGTATAGAAGATATGATCAACATGAAGATGTTCACCGATGTTGACTAGTCCGTCTCACGTGATGATCGGACACGGCCTAGTTGACTCGGATCATGTTTCACTTAGATGACTAGAGGGATGTCTATCTGAGTGGGAGTTCATTAAATAATTTAATTAGATGAACTCAATTATCATGAACATAGTCTAAATTGTCTTTGCAAATATGTTGTAGATAAATAGCTCACGTTGTAGCTCCCTGTTTCAATATGTTCCTAGAGAAAGATTAAGTTGAAAGATATTGTAAGCAATGATGCGGACTAGGTCCGTAGTCCGAGGAGTGTCCTCACTGCTACACAGAAGGCTTACGTCTTTGATGCACCGCTCGATGTGCAAACCCCTACAACGTCGTCTGTGGATGTTGTGAACACCTGACAGACACATCCTGATGACTACTTAATAGTTTAGTGCACCATACCTTACGGCTTAGAATCGGGATTCCAATGAAATTTTGAACGCCATAGAACATATGAGATGTTCCAAGAGCTGAAATTGGGATTTCAGGCTCATGCCCGTGTTGAGAGGTATGAGACCTCTGACAAATTCTTTTGCCAACAAGATGGAGGAGAATAGCTCAGCTAGTGAGCATGTGCTCAGAATGTCTGGGTGCTACAATCACTTAAATCAAGTGGGAGTTAAACTTCTGGATAAGATAGTGATTGATAGAGTTCTCTAGCCACTATCACTAAGCTACTAGATCTTCGTGATGAACTATGACATGCAAGGGATGGAGTTGATCCCGAAGCTGTTCGCGGTGCTTAAGACCGCAAAAGGTAGAAATCAAGAAGGAGCATCAAGTGTTGATGGTTTAACAAGACCACTGGTTTCAAGAAGGGCAAGGGCTAGAAGGGAAACTTCATGGATGGCAAACCAGTTGCCGCTCCAGTGAAGGAACCCAAGGTTGAACCCAAACCCGAGACTAAATGCTTCTATTGTAAGGGGAACGGTCACTGGTAGCGGAATTACCCCAAATGCATGGTAGATAAGTAGGCTGGCAACTTCAAAGTATATATACGTGTTATTAATGTGTACCTAACTAGTACTCCTGGTAGCATCTGAGTATTGGATACCGGTTCAGTTGCTATTATTGGTGACTTGAAGCAAAAGCTACGGACGAAACGGAGACTGGCTAAGGGCGAGGTGACGATGTGTGTTGGAAGTGTTTCCAAAGTTGATGAGATCACCATCGCACGCTCCATCTACCTTCGGGATTAGTATTGAACCTAGATAAATGTTATCAGGTGTCTACGTTGAGCATGAATATGATTAGATCATGTTCATTGCAATACGGTTATTCATTTAAGTTAGAGAATAATGGTTATTCTGTTTACATGAATAATACCTTTCATGGTCATGCACCCTATGTGAATGGTTCATTGAATCTCGGTCATTGTAATACACATGTTCACGCCAAAAGATGTAGAGTTAATAATGATAGTACCACTTTCTTGTAGCACTGCCACTCAGGTCATATTGGCGTAAGATGCATGAAGAAACTCCATATCGATGGATGTTTGGAGTCACTTGATTTTGAATCACTTGACACATGCGAGCCATGCCTCATGGGCAGGATGACTAAGACCCCGTTTTCAAGTACAATGAAACGGGCAAGTGACTTGTTGGAAATCATACATGCTGATGCGTGTGATCCAATGAGAATTGAAGCGTGCGGTGGATATCGCTATTTTCTCATCTTCACTGACGATTTGAGTAGATATAGGTATATTTACTTAATGAAGAACAAGTCTGAAACGTTTGAAAAGTTCAAGCGATTTTAGAGTGAAGTTAAGAATCATCATAACAAGAAGATCAAATTCCTACGATCTGATCAATGAGAATTTCTGAGTTATGAGTTTGGCAAACACTTAAGACATTGTGGAATTGTTTCACAGTTGAAGCCACCTAGAACACCACAGATAAATGGTGTGTCCAGACGTCATGATCGAACCTTATGAGATATGGTGCGATCTATGATGTCTCTTACCGATCTACCGTTTCATTTTGAGGTTATGCGTTAGAGACAGCTGCATTCACTTTAGATAGGACACCATCTAAGTCCATTGAGATGACGTCGTGTGAACATTGCTTTGGCAAGAAACCAAAGTCGTCATTTCTTAATGTTTGCGGCTGCGATGCTTAAGGCTTCAGCCAGAGAAGCTCAAACCCAAAGCGGACAAACACATCTTCGTAGGATACCCAAAGGTGACAGTTGGGTACACCTTCTATCTCAGATCCGAGGGCAAATTGTTTGTCGCTAAGAACGGGTCCTTTCTCGAGAAGGAGTTTCTCTCGAAAGAATTGAGTGGGAGGAAGATAGAACTTGATGAGGTTGTCGAACCTTTATTTCAACCAGAGAGTGATGCAACACAGAAAGATGTTTTCTGTGGCGCCCACGTCTGTTGAAGAGGAAGTTAATGATAGTGATCATGAAGCTTCGGATCAAGTTGCTATCGAACCTCGTAGGTCGACAAGGATATGTACTACTCCTAAGTGGTACGGTAATCATGTCTTAGATATCATGTTGTTATACAACAATGAACCTACGAGCTATGGAGAAGCGATGGTGGGCCCGTATTCTGACAAATGGTTAGAAGCCATGAAATCCGATATAGGATCCATATATCAGAACAAAGTATGGACTTTGGTGGACTTGCCCGTTGATCGACAAGCCATTGAGATAAATGGGTCTTTAAGAAGAAGACGGACGTGGGCGGTAATGTTACCGTCTATGAAGCTCGACTTGTGGGAAAGAGTCTTTTCACAAGTTCAAGGAGTTGACTACGATGAGAATTTCTCACCCGTAGCGATGCTTAAGTCCGTCGGAATCATGTTAGCATTAGCTGTATTTTTCGATTATGAAATCTTACAGATGGATGTCAAAACAAGTTTTCTTACCAGTTTTCGTAAGAAAAGTTGTATGTGATACAATAAAAGGTTTTGACGATCCTAAAGATGCTAAAAGGTATGCTGGCTCCAGCAATCCTTCTATGGACTAGAGAAAGCATCTCGGAATCGGAATATATGTTTTGATGGAGTGATCAAAGATTTTAGGTTTATACAATGTTTGCTAGAAACTTGTATTTACAAGAAAGTGAGTGGGAGCACTACAACATTTCTGATAAGTATATGTGGATGACATATTGTTGATCCGAAATAATGTAGAATTTCTGGAAAGCATAAATGGTTGTTTGAAGAGTGTTTTTCAAAGGAAGACCTGGATAAAGCTGCTTACAAATTGGGCATCAAGATATATAGAGATAGATCAAGACGCCTGATGATACTTTCAAAGAACGCACACCTTGACATGTTTTTGAAGGAGTTCAAAATAGATCAGTCAAAGAAGGGGTTCTTACCTGAGTTGTAAGGTGTGAAGTTGAGTAAGACTCAAAGCTTGACCACGGCAGAAGAAAGAGGAATGATGAAGGTCGTCCCCTATGCTCTTGTCATGGGCTCTATACGGTATGCCATGCTGAGTACTGCACCTGATGTGTGCCTTGCCACATGTCTGGCAAGAGGGTACGAAGGTGATATAGGAGTGGATCACCAGATAGCGGTCAAAATTATCCTTAGAGAAATAAGGAAATGTTTCTCGGTTATGGAGGTGATAAAGAGTTCGACGTAAAGAGTTACGTCGATGCAAGCTTAAAACCTATCCAGATAGCTCTGAGTAGAGATACCGGATACGTATAATGGAGCAATAATTTGGAATAGCTCCAAGTGGAACGTGGTAGCAGCATCTACGATATAAATTTTTGCGAAATACATAGGGATCTGAATATGGCAAGACCCGTTGACTACAACCTCTCTCACAAGCATAACATGATTAAACCCAGAACTCATTGAGTGTTAATCACATAGTGATGTGAACTAGATTATTCAGTCTAGTAAACTCTTTGGATGTTGGTCACATGGCGATGTGACCTGTGAGTGTTAATCACATGGCAATGTGAACTAGATTATTGACTCAAGTGCAAGTGTGAGACTGTTGGAAATATGCCCTAGAGGCAATAATAAATTAGTTATTATTATTATATTTCATTGTTCATGATAATCGTTTATTATCCATGCTAGAATTGTATTGATAGGAAACTCAGATACATGTGTGGATACATAGACAACACCATGTCCCTAGTAAGCCTCTAGTTGACTAGCTCGTTGATCAATAGATGGTTACGGTTTCCTGACCATGGGCATTGGATGTCGTTGATAACGGGATCACATCATTAGGAGAATGATGTGATGGACAAGACCCAATCCTAAGCCTAGCACAAGATCGTGTAGTTCGTATGCTAAAGCTTTTCTAATGTCAAGTATCATTTCCTTAGACCATGAGATTGTGCAACTCCCGGATACCGTAGGAGTGCTTTGGGTGTGCCAAACGTCACAACATAACTGGGTGGCTATAAAGGTACACTACAGGTATCTCTGAAAGTGTCTGTTGGGTTGGCACGAATCGAGACTGGGATTTGTCACTCCATGTAAACGGAGAGGTATCTCTAGGCCCACTCGGTAGGACATCATCATAATGTGCACAATGTGACCAAGGAGTTGATCACGGGAAGATGTGTTACGGAACGAGTAAAGAGACTTGCCGGTAACGAGATTGAACAAGGTATCGGATACCGACGATCGAATCTCGGGCAAGTACAATACCGCTGGACAAAGGGAATTGTATACGGGATTGATTGAATCCTCGACATCGTGGTTCATCTGATGAGATCATCGTGGAACATGTGGGAGCCAACATGGGTATCCAGATCCCGTTGTTGGTTATTGGCCGGAGAGTTGTCTCGGTCATGTCTGCATGGTTCCCGAACCCGTAGGGTCTACACACTTAAGGTTCGGTGACGCTAGAGTTGTTATGGGAAATAGTATGTGGTTACCGAAGGTTGTTCGGAGTCCCGGATGAGATCCCGGACATGACGAGGAGCTCCGGAATGGTCCGGAGGTGAAGATCGGTATATTGGACGAAGGGTATTGGAATCCGGAATTGTTCCGGGGGTACCAGGTGATGACCAGCGTGTCCGAAAGGGGTTTCGGAGGCCCCGACAAGCGTTGGGGGGGCTTATGGGCCAAGGGAAGAGGGCACATCAGCCCACTAAGGGGCTGAGCGCCCCTCCCACCCCATCTCACGTAACCAGGAGAGGTGGGGGCGCCACCCCTAGGGCAGCCGCTCCTCCCGGCTTGGGGGGCAAGTTTCCTAGGGTGTGGGGGCGCCCAAACCCATCTAGGGTTTCCCCTGTGGCCGCCGCCCCTCCCCTAGGGAACCCTAGGGCGCCTCCCCCTCCTCCCTTCCCCCTATATATAGTGAGGGAGAGAGAGGGCAGCCGCACGTTTCCCCTGGCACAGCCCTCTTCCTCCTCCAACACCTCATCCTCCTCCGTAGTGCTTGGCGAAGCCGTGCCGGAGAACCACTAGCTCCATCACCACCACGCCGTCGTGCTGTCGGAGTTTTCCCTCAACTTCTCCTCTCACCTTGCTGGATCAAGAAGGAGGAGACGTCTCCCAACCGTACGTGTGTTCAACGCGGAGGTGCCGTCCGTTCGGCGCTAGGATCATCGGTGATTTGGATCACGACGAGTACGACTCCATCAACCCCGTTCACGTGAACGCTTCCGCTTAGCGATCTACAAGGGTATGTAGATGCACTCTCCTTCCCCCCGTTGCTAGATTACTCCATAGATTGATCTTGGTGATGCGTAGAAAATTTTAAATTTCTGCTACGATCCCCAACAAGTGTTACTATCTACAAAGCTCGAATTGTCGCAAAATGTTTTCGACAAGTTCAAGGTGTTAACTACGATGAGATTTTCTCACTCGTATCGATGCTTAAAAGTCTATCCAAATCATGTTAGCAGTTGCCGCATTTTATAAAATCTGGCAAATAGATGTCAAAACTGCATTCCTTAATGGATTTCTTAAAGAAGAAGTTGTATATGATGTAGCCAGAAGGTTTTGTCAATACTAAAGGTGCTAACAAAGTGAGCAAGCTCCAGCGATCCATCTATGGACTGGTGCAAGCATCTCGGAGTTGGAATATATGCTTTGATAAAGTGATCAAAGCGTATGGTTTTATACAGACTTGCGGTGAAGCCTGTATTTATAAGAAAGTGAGTGGGAGCACTACAACATTTCTGATAAGTATATGTGAATGACATATTGTTGATCAGAAATAATGTTGAATTTTCTGGAAAGCATGAAGGGGTGTTTGAAAAGTTTTTTTTCAAAGAAAGACCTCGATAAAGCTACTTACATATTGAGCATCAAGATCTATAGAGATAGATCAAGACGCTTGATATATTTTCAATGAGTACATACCTTGACAAGATTTTGAAGTAGTTCAAAATGGAACAGTCAGAGAAAGAGTTCTTGCCTGTGTTGCAAGGTGTGAAGTTGAGTAAAGACTCAAAACCCGACCACAGCAGAAAATAGAAAGAGAATGAAAAGTCATACCCTATGCCTCAGTCATAGGTTCTATAAAGTATGCTATGCTATTTACCAGTCCTATTGTATACCTTAGCATGATTCTAGCAAGGGAGTACAATAGTGATCTAGGAGTAGATCGCCGGACATCGGTCAAAATTATCCTTAGAGGACTAAGGAAATATTTCTCGGTTATGGAGGTGATAAAAAGAGTTCATCTTAAAGAGTTACGTCGATGCAAGATTTTTACATCGATTTAGATGACTCTAAGTCTCGATCTGGATACATATTGAAAGTGGGAGCAATTAGCTAGAGTAGCTCCATGTAGAGCATTGTAGACATAGAAATTTGCGAAATACATACGGATCTGAATGTTGCAAACCCGTAGGCTAAACTGCTCTCAAGCAAAACATGATCACTCTTTGGGTGTTAGTCACATAGCGATGTGAACTAGATTATTGACTCTAGTAAACCCTTTGGGTATTAATCACATGGAGATGTGAACTAATCACATAAAGATGTGAACTGCATTATTGACTCTAGTGCAAGTGGGAGACTGAAGGAAATATGCCCTAGAGGCAATAATAAAGTTATTATTTATTTCCTTATATCATGATAAATGTTTATTATTCATGCTAGAATTGTATTAATCGGAAACTTAGTACATGTGTGAATACATAGACAACACAAAGTGTCACTAGTATGCCTCTACTTGACTAGCTCATTGATCAAAGATGGTTAAGTTTCCTAGCCATAGACATGAGTTGTTATTTGATCAATGGGATCACATCATTAGGAGAATGATGTGATTGACTTGACCCATTTTGTTTGCTTAGCACTTGATCGTTTAAGTTTACTGCTATTGCTTTCTTCATAACTTATATATGTTCCTATGACTATGAGATTATGCAACTCCCGAATACCGGAGGAACACTTTGTGTGCTACCAAATGTCACAACGTAACTGGGTGATTATAACGGTGCTCTACAGGTGTCTCTGGCCCGGGGAGAGAGAGAGGGGCCAGCCAGGGCAGGCCGCATGCTCCCTCCCCCTCTGGTCCGAATTGGACTAGGAGGGGGCGGCGCCCCCCTTTCCTTCTACTTCTCCCCCTTCCTTTCCCCCTCCTAGTAGGAGTAGGAAAGAGGGGAATCCAACTCCTACTAGGAGGAGGATTCCTCCTCCTGGCACACCCTCTAGGGCCAACCAGCCTCCCCCTTGCTCCTTTATATACGGCGGCAGGGGGCACCCCTAGAACACATAAGTTGATCATTGATCTCTCCCAGCCGTGTGCGGTGCCCCCCTCCACCATAATCCAGCTCGGTCATACTGTAGCGGTGCTTAGGCGAAGGCTTACAACGGTAGCTTCATCAACATCGTCACCACACCGTCATGCTGACAAAACTCTTCCCCGAGATCTACTGGATTGTGAGTTCGCGGGACATCACCGAGCTGAACGTGTGCTGAACGCGGTGGTGTCGTTCGTTCAGTACTGAGGATCGGTCGATCGTGAAGACGTACGACCACATCAACCGCGTTGTCATAACGCTTCCGCTTAATGGTCTACGAGGGTACGTGGACGACACTCTCCCCTCTCGTTGCTATGCATCACCATGATCTTGCGTGTGTGTAGGAATTTTTTTGAAATTACTACGTTCCCCAACATGTACCTACTCCCTTATTGGAAAGTAGTTCATCACAGAAATCAGTTCCATTGATTCCTACACCAGTAAGTGAGGAAGCTAATGATGATGATCATGAAACTTCTGATCAAGTTACTACCGAACCTTGTTGGTCCTCCAGAGTAAGATCTGCACCAGAGTGGTACGGTAATCCTATTCTGGAGGTCATGTTACTTAACCATGACGAACCTACGAACTATGAGGAAGCGACGATGAGCCCAAATTCCGCAAAATGGCTTGAGGCTATGAAATTTGAGATGGGATCCTTGTATGAGAACAGAGTGTGGACTTTGGTTGACTTGCTCGATGATCGGCAGGCCATAGAGAATAAATGGATCTTCAAGAAGAAGACTGACGCTGATGATAATGTTACTATCTAGAAAGGTCGACTTGTTGCAAAAGGTTTTGATAGGGGCAAAGGTGTCCCGTCTTTCGATGAGATAGTGGCTATCGTTTTAGAGGAAGTCGACTTTTACGATCCGACTACGAACGTGCGAGGACGTCGCGCCTTAGCAATCGCTAAACCAACTCCGAGGGGTTATTGACCATGCTGGAGCACAATCAACCTGACCACGAGGGCATGTTTCCTGCGAGCAAACGAAGAACAAGCAAGAAACTGAGATTGCAATCTGGATATTGCGAATATAAGATGAAAGCTTTATTGAGTAAGGTGGGGTTCTGTGACGTCTTGGTCTGGTCATTGGACACAAACGAAGTACGCGAAGTGGCAGCTACGGCGAACTTTTAATCTAAACAAAACCCAAAGTCTAAACGATGCCCTAAGGGCTGTATATATGGAGGAAGAGGGGGGAATTTCGTGGCCCTTGGAGGAGGGGTCCGAAACCAACCCTAACTCTTGTTTCCCCACACATACGGACTCTAAAAACAGCCTATACTTAAGTATTTCGAAAATACATGGGCCTGGCCCAATAATAAGATGACGCAGCACCTAAAATAGCCTCTGGACGAAATTTATGAAGTGGCATCTTGTATATTTCGTCTAAGGCTTCATGCACTCCTTATGGTGGCTTCAAAGTCCTGAAATCATCACTTGTAACTCCGTTCTGGATCCCCTTGTGCATGCCATCATCTCCACGCTTGAACTTGTTCCAAGGTTCATCTTTCTTGTCCAAGCTAGGCCCTTCATTTGAAAGCAAGACAAATGTATCCAATTTAGGCAGCATCATATTCTCATGAACATTAGAATCGTTACCAAGAAACGAAAGTACCTGATAATTCAATTGGCGTGCGCGAGCTCTAGTAATTGGTCCAGTATGTATAGCAGCAGGGGCTGTGGGTGTAACAATGGTATGGATGTCCTCATCATCCTCCCCTTCTTGAAATGAAGTCGTCCTCGACGAAAGTTCATCGTCCTCACCCAAATAAGGCTTCAAATCTGCAATGTTAAAAGTGGGACTAACCCCAAAATCTGCAGGCAGCTCAAGTTTATATGCATTATCATTTATTTTCTGTAACACCTTAAAAGGACCATCAGCACATGGCATTAGCTTTGATTTACGCAAATTAGGAAATCTATCCTTACGCAAATGTAACCAAACAAGATCTCCAGGTGCAAACACAACATGTTTTCTACCCTTATCTCCAACAAGTTTATATTTAGCATTCATATGCTCAATGTTTTCCTTAGTTAACTCATGCATTTTTAAAATCAATTCAGCACGTTCTTTAGCATCAAAATTAACTTTCTCCGAAGATGGAAGAGGCAACAAATCAATAGGTGCACGAGGTAGGAAACCATACACAATTTCAAAAGGGCACATCTTAGTAGTAGAATGCAATGAACGATTATAAGCAAATTCAATATGAGGCAAGCATTCTTCCCACATTTTATTGTTATTCTTCAAAACAGCCCTAAGCATAGTAGACAATGTTCTATTGACTACTTCAGTTTGTCCATCAGTTTGGGGGTGACAAGTAGTACTAAAAAGCAACTTAGTCCCCAACTTAGCCCATAAACATCTCCAAAAGTGGCTAAGAAATTTAGTATCATGATCTGAAACAATAGTATTTGGCACACCATGCAAGCGAATAATTTCACGAAAGAACAAATCAGCAACATAAACAACATCATCGCTTTTATGACATGGTATAAAGTGTGCCATTTTCGAGAACCATCCACGACAACAAATATGCTATCCCTCCCCTTCTTTGTTCGAGGTAAACCTAAAACAAAGTCCATAGATATATCCTCCCAAGGAACACTAGGTATAGGCAAAGGCATATATAAACCATGAGGATTGAGTCGTGACTTAGCTTTTTGAAATGTAGTGCGGCGAGCAACAAAACGCTCAACATCCCGTCTCATCTTTGGCCAAAAGAAATGTGTAGCAAGTATATCCTCTGTCTTCTTGATGCCAAAGTGTCCCATTAATCCTCCTCCATGCGCCTCCTGCAACAACAAAAGACGAACAGAGCTAGCTGGAATGCATAGCTTGTTAGCACGAAACACAAATCCATCGTTAAGAAGGAACTTGTTCCAAGTTCCCCCTTCCTTACAATTCTGCAATACATCTTTAAATTCAGCATCATGCACATATTGATCTTTGTTGGTCTCCAAACCAAATATTTTAAAGTCAAGTTGTGAAAGCATAGTATAACGACGAGACAATGCATCAGCAATAACATTTTCTGTACCCTTCTTGTGTTTAATGACATAAGGAAAAGTCTCAATGAATTCAACCCATTTAGCATGTCTACGGTTCAGTTTTGCTTGACTTTTAATGTGTTTCAAAGATTCATGATCAGAATGTATATAAATTCCTTGGGCCATAAATAATGTTGCCATGTTTCTAAGGTCCGAACAAGAGCATATAATTCTTTGTCATAAGTAGAATAGTTCAGACTAGGCCCACTCAATTTTTCAGAAAAGTATGCAACAGGTTTGCGATCTTGTAATAACACACCTCCTAATCCAATTCCACTAGCATCACATTCAAGCTCAAAAGTCTTATTAAAATCAGGAAGTTGGAGTAAAGGAGCATGTGTCAACTTATCTTTCAATACCGTGAAGGCTTCTTCCTATGCGGTACCCCAAACAAAAGGCACATCCTTCTTTGTAAGCTCGTTGAGAGGTGCAGCAATGGTGCTGAAATCTCTCACAAAACGCCTATAGAAACTAGCAAGGCCAAGGAAACTCCTCACTTGTGTGACCGTTTTGGGCTGCGGCCAACTCTCAATAGCTTCAATCTTGGCTTTATCAACTTCAATTCCTTGTGGAGTAACAACATAGCCAAGAAAAGATACTCAGTTGGTGCAAAAGGTGCACTTTCCAAGGTTACCAAACAAACGTGCATCGCGTAGAGCAATAAAAACAGCACGTAAATGTTCCAAATGTTCCTCCAAAGATTTGCTATAAATCAATATGTCATCAAAGTAAACTACCACAAATCGTCCGATGAAAGCACGTAAAACTTCGTTCATTAACCTCATGAAAGTACTAGGTGCATTAGTTAACCCAAAAGGCATGACTAACCACTCATATAATCCAAACTTAGTTTTAAATGCTGTTTTCCATTCATCTCCCAATTTCATACGAATTTGATGGTATCCACTATGCAAATCAACTTTGGAGAATATTATAGAGCCACTCAATTCATCAAGCATATCATCTAGCCTAGGAATAGGATGACGATAACGAATAGTAATATTATTAATGCCTCTACAATCAACGCACATACGTGATGTACCATCCTTTTTTGGCACTAAAATGATAGGAACAACACAAGGACTAAGGGATTCGCGTATATAACCTTTGTCGAGCAATTCTTGTACTTGACGCATAATCTCTTTCGTCTCCTTTGGATTGGTACGGTATGGTGCACGGTTGGGTAATGATGCACTGGGAATTAAGTCAATTTGATGCTCAATCCCTCGAATAGGTGGTAATCCCGGTGGCACGTCTTGTGGAAAGACGTCAGCGAACTCCTGCAAAATGTTAGTGACAGCAAGAGGCAAAGAGGAAGGCACGTCCTCAAATGAAAATAATGCCTCTTTGCACACAACAGCATAGCAAACAGATTTGCTAAAATCTAAATCATCAATATCAGATTTGGTGGCAATTAAACATGCACTTTTCAATTTAATTTCAGAAGCAACACTAGATGGTTTATTATTAGGCTGCATTTTTTGCTCAAAGTCTTTTGCCATAATCTGATTTTCACTTTTATTTTTCTCCTGTTTTTCTTTATTAGCTCTATTAATATTATCTTTCAAAATGGAATCAGGAGTCATAGGAAGCAAAGTAATATTTTTATCCTTATGAACAAGACTATACTGATTGTTTCTACCATGGTGTACAAAATTTTTATCAAATTGCCATGGTCTACCAAGTAATAAGGAACATGCTTGCATAGGTACCACATCACAATCAACATAATCAGCATATGTAGAGATACTAAAATGCACACGAATAGTACGTGTTACCTTAACCTTGCCACTGTTGTTGAACCATTGGATGTAGTAAGGATGTGGATGTGGTCTTGTGGTGAGTGATAGCTTCTCCACCATCTCCATGCTAGCCAAGTTATTGCATCTCCCTCCATCGATGATGACATGAACAGAACGTTCCTTCACAACTCCCTTTGTATGGAACAAATTATGCCTCTGATTTTGCTCAGCTTGTGTGACCTGCACACTCAAAACACGTTGAGCAACTAAACATTCATACCTGTCAGCATCTTCAGGAGCCATGTATTGCGTCTCATGATCAGAATCATCTCAACCGTGTTCTTCACGTGTAATAAGAGCCAAAGTCTCCTCATCATAGTCACTAGCGTACTCATACCCACCATCCTCAGTAGCAATCATCACACGCTGAGATTTGCATTCTCTCGCAAAATGTCCTCTTCCCTTACAACAACGACAAATAATATCACTTGTGTGCCCTGTTGATGCCATGGAAGAAGAAGAACTTTGCGCAGGCCCGGGAAGTGTGCTCTTGGCAGATAGTGGTGGTTGTGCCTGATTTCTTGTATCATGGCTGGAGGTGGCACCTGATGGAGGTGCTGGTGTAGTGGAAGTAGAGGATGCACGTGGTATCCATGATGAAGATTGACCTGCAGAAAAGTTAGTTCGCGCCAATGCCTGTCGATCCTGCACTTCACGTTCAGCTTTACAAGCAAGATGGAATAAACGAGTGATATTAGTATACTCCTTATACTCTAGAATGGTCTGAATCTCTCTATTTAATCCACCCATAAAACGTGCAAGCATAGCTTCATTCTCCTCAACAATACCACATCTAATCATGCCAGTTTGCAATTCCTGATAATATTCTTCTACAGAATTTTTTCCTTGTCTTAAATGCTGCAATTTTTGAAGTAATTCACGTTGATAATATGGTGGAACCCAACGAGTACACATAGTAGTTTTCAAAGCAGCCCAAGTAGTTGGAATAGGATATAATCTACAATGCTCAGACCACCAAACACATGCAAAACTAGTGAATGCACAAACAACAGCTGGAACACGTCTCTCCTCGGGATATTGTAAACATGTAAATCGTTGTTCAGTTTATAACTCCCAAGTAAGATATATATCAGGAACATATCTACCCTCAAATGGTGGAATATTCAATTATAGTTTAGGGAGATGGTCATGATCTCGTACTTGAGGGTGAGCCCTACCATTGCCATTATTTGCATGTGGACGACCAGGTGGTTGCTGTGCTGGTGGTGGCATGTAGTTCTGATTTTGATCAACCTCATCCTCGTAATCTCCCGCAAAATCATCCTCCTCCGCATCAGCAGCAGGAGCCACAAAAGTATCAACAGCAACACCAACAGTTTGGCCAGGTGCAAGAGGGAGACGGCTCGCTCGGCGGAGGGCTGTTTCGTGATGTGGAGGTAGTCGTTGTTGTTGTTGTTGTAGAGGTGCGTTAGGTGCAGCCGGTTGTGGTGGTGGAAGATGCGCGAGCAATTCATTAAACCTGTTATCGAGCTTTGTTTCGAACGTCTTCTCCATGCCATCTATCTTCTCCATGGCCTCTTCAAATCTGTTTAGCACATCTTGCACCTATCCACTCATCATTTGCTAAAATTTATCATGGAACTCCTTATTTGTCATGTTCTCCCATTTAGCTTCTGATCCTGCCATGGTTAGCAACAATAGAAACACACAAGAATATGATCCTACAGACTACTAACAAGAGGTGGTGGTGGTGTCACAAATCCATCAAGCAAATCTCAAATTCTTACCAGTTCTTACCCAGCAGCAGGCGATGATCGGCAACCGTCATAGTCAAAACTCTCAAAGCTTGGATAGAGCGATTACCAGGGAGAGTCAAACGCACGACGTAGATGTATGTGGAGCTGGGAAGGCTTATAATATGGTAGCAAAAAGGTTCAACAATAATCAATTCAGAGATGCAAAGTTGAATAAACGCTCAACGACGGTACTGTGCTGGTCCTAGGCTAGACCGTGCTAGAGACGCGAGCCTAGAACACTAACAAAATCACGGCGCTGCACGTAAACAATGGAGGAGCACACTCTGAACTTTTTTCTTTTTTTCACTTTTTTTGCACTTTTTTCCTCTTTTTTTTGCTCCGCAACAATTTTTTTTCGAAAAAGTCTACAAATGGTCTAAAAACTGCCTAGCCAGAATTTTCCAGACTTAGTTTTTTTGAGTTTGGAACTATTTTTCTTCTGCGAGTAGCACGTAATCTCAGGAGTCCTACTCTGTCACGACTCGGAGTATGGCGTGATCTGGAACTCGAAAACAAAGCAACAAATACTGGACTCGGACTAGGACTGGTGGCGGAGATGAATCTGGTGGAACTCGGACTGTGGTGGTATATCTGGACTCGGATTGGTGGTGGAATATGGCAATGGTATATCTGGACTCGGATTGGTGGTGGTATATGGTGATGGTATATGTGGACTCGGATTGGTGGTTGTATATGGCAACGGCGATGTATATGGTGGGGTGGTGGTATATGGTAATGATGATGACGATGGTGCGGCGGCGGCGGCGTGACAACCTGTGAACAGAACTCGAAACTCTAAGGGACTAGACGCTAAGACCAGCAACTCGACACGACGATGCAACCGCAAATTCAACAAAGCAAAACTCTAAAAAGACTATGCAAAGGCTCAGATTGGTTCGGATATGAGGACCTAACCCTAAAATTTTTTTTTGGCTTTTTCGTGGACTATAGGTATGAAGAACAGACTCGACCTAAACTACGAAAAACTGTAAAATCTCACCGAGCAACCTGGAAATCTGATACCACTTGATAGGGGCAAAGGTGTCCCGTCTTTCGATGAGATAGTGGCTATCGTTTTAGAGGAAGTCGACTTTGACGATCCGACTACGAACGTGCGAGGACGTTGCGCCTTAGCAATCACTAAACCAACTCCGTGGGGTTATTGACCACGCCAGAGCACGATCAACCTGACCACGAGGGCTTGTTTCCTGCAAGCAAATGAAGAACAAGCAAGAAACTGAGATTGCAATCTGGATATTGCGAATATAAGATGAAAGCTTTATTGATCAAGGTGGGGTTCTGTGACGTCTTGGTCTGGTCGTTGGACACAAACGAAGTACGCGAAGTTGCAGCTATGGCGAACTTTTAATCTAAACAAAACCCAAAGTCTAAACGATGCCCTAAGGGCTGTATATATGGAGGAAGAGGGAGGAATTTCATGGCCCTTGGAGGAGGGGTCCAAAACCTACCCTAACTCTTGTTTCCCCACACACACGGACTCTAAAAATAGCCTATACTTAAGTATTTCAAAAATACATGGGCCTGGCCCAATAATAAGGTGATGCAGCACCTAAAATAGCCTCTGGACGAAATTTATGAAGTGGCATCTTGTATATTTCGTCCAAGGCTTCATGCACTCCTTATGGTGGCTTCAAAGTCCTGAAATCATCACTTGTAACTCTGTTCTGGATCCCCTTGCGCATGCCATCATCTCCACGCTTGAACTTGTTCCAAGGTTCATCTTTCTTGTCCAAGCTAGGCCCTTCATTTGTAAGCAAGACAAATGTATCCAATTTAGGTAGCATCATATTCTCATGAACACTAGAATCGTTACCAAGAAACGGAAGTACCTGATAATTCAATTGGCGTGCGCGAGCTCTAGTAATTGGTCCAGTATGTATAGCAGCAGGGGCTGTGGGTGTAACAATGGTATTGATGTCCTCATCAGGTTTTCGACAAGTTCAAGGAGTTGACTATGATGCGACCTTCTCACCCGTAGCGATGCTTAAGTCCGTCTGAATCATGTTAGCAATTGCCGCATTTTATGATTATGAAATTTAGCAAATGGATGTCAAAACTGCAGTCCTTAATGGATATCTTAAAGAAGAGTTGTATATGATGCAAACAGAAGGTTTTGTCAATCCAAAAGGTGCTAACAAAGTATGCAAGCTCCAGTGATCCATTTTATGGACTGGTGCAAGCCTCTCGGAGTTGGAATATACGCTTTGATAGTGTGATCAAAGCATATGGTTTTATACAGACTTTTGGAGAAGCCTGTATTTACAAGAAAGTGAGTGGGAGCTCTGTAGCATTTCTGATATTATATGTAGATGACATATTGTTGATCGGAAATGATACGGAATTTCTGAATAGTATAAAAGGATACTTGAATAAGAATTTTTCAATGAATGACCTCGGTGAAGCTGCTTATATATTGGGCATCAAGATCTATAGAGATAGATCAAGACGCTTAATTGGAATTTCACAAAGCACATACCTTGATAAAGTTTTGAAGATGTTCAAAATGGATCAAGCAAAGAAAGGATTCTTGCCTGTGTTACAAGGTGTGAAGTTGAGTCAGACTCAATGCCCGACCACTTCAGAAGATAGAGAGAATATGAAAGTCATTCCCTATGCTTCAGCCATATGTTCTATCATGTATGCAATGTTGTGTACCAGACCTGATGTGTGCCTTGCTATTAGTTTAGCAGGGAGGTACCAAAGTAATCCAGGAGTGGATCACTGGACAGCAGTCAATAACATCCTGAAATACCTGAAAAGGACTAAGGATATGTTTCCCGTTTATGGAGGTGACAAAGAGATCGTCGTAAATGGTTACGTCGATGCAAGCTTTGACACTGATCCGGATGACTCTAAGTCACAAACCGGACACATATTTTTATTGAAAGGTGGAGATGTCAGTTGGTGCAGTTCCAAGCAGAGCGTGCTGGCCGGATCTACGTGTGAAGCGGAGTACATAGCTGCTTCAGAAGCAGCAAATGAATGAGTCTAGGAGTTCATATCCGATCTAGGTGTCATACTTAGTGCATCGGGTCCAATGAAAATCTATTGTGACAATACTGGTGCAATTGCCTTGGCAAAAGAATCCAGATTTCACAAGAGAACCAAGAACATCAAGAGATGCTTCAATTCCATCCGCGATCATGTCAAGGAGGGAGACATAGAGATTTTCAAGATACATACGGATCTGAATGTTGTAGACCCGTTGACTAAGCCTCTCTCACGAGCAAAACATGATCAACACCAAGACTCCATGGGTGTTAGAATCATCACAATGTAATCTAGATTATTGACTCTAGTGCAAGTGGGAGACTGAAGGAAATATGCCCTAGAGGCAATAATAAAGTTGTTATTTATATTTCCTTATATCATGATAAATGTTTATTATTCATGCTAGAATTGTATTAACTGGAAACTTAGTACATGTGTGAATACATAGACAAACTGAGTGTCACTAGTATGCCTCTACTTGACTAGCTCGTTAATCAAAGATGGTTAAGTTTCCTAGCCATGGACAAAGAGTTGTCATTTGATAAACGGGATCACATCATTAGAGAATGATGTGATTGACTTGACCCATCCGTTAGCTTAGCACTTTGATTGTTTAGTTTACTGCTATTGCTTTCTCCATAACTTATACATGTTCCTATGACTATGAGACTATGCAACTCCCGAATACTGGAGGAACACTTAGTGTGCTATCAAACGTCACAACATAACTGGGTGACTATAAAGATGCTCTACAGGTGTCTCTGATGGTGTTTGTTGAGTTGGCATAGATCGAGATTAGGATTTGTCACTCCGTGTATCAGAGAGGTATCTCTGGGCCCTCTCGGTAATGCACATCACTATAAGCCTTGCAAGCAATGTGACTAATGAGTTAGTTACAGGATGTTAAATTATGGAACGAGTAAAGAGACTTGCCGGTAAAGAGATTGAACTAGGTATTTAGATATCGACAATCGAATCTCGGGCAAGTAACATACTGATGACAAAGGGAACAACGTATGTTGTTATGCGGTTTGACCGATAAAGATCTTCGTAGAATATGTAGGAACCAATATGAGCATCCAGGTTCTTCTATTGGTTATTGACCAGAGATGAGTCTCGGTCATGTCTACATAGTTCTCGAACCTGTAGGGTCCGCACGCTTAACGTTCGGTGACTATCGGTATTATGAGTTCATGTGTTTTGATGTACCGAAGATAGTTCAGAGTCCCGGATGTGATCATGGACATAACGAGGAGTCTCGGAATGGTCGAGAGATAAAGATCGATATATTGGAAGGCTATGTTTGGACATTGGAATGGTTCCGGGTGAGTTCGGGCATTTACCGGAGTACCGGGGGGTTACCGGAACCCCCCGAGGAGTATATGGGCCTTAATGGGCCTTAGTGGGAGAGAGGAGAAGGCAGCCTAGGAGGGGGCACGCCACCCCTAGCCCAATCCGAATTGGGTGGGGGGCCCTTTCCTTTCTCCTTCTCCCTCTTCCTTCTATTCCTAGTGGGACTAGGAAAGGGGGGAGTCCTACTCCTACTAGGAGGAGGACTCCCCCCTTGGCACGCCTAGAGAGGGCCGGCCGGCCTCCCCCTCCCTCCTTTATATACATGGGGAGGGGGCACCCTAGGACACACAAGTTGATTGTTTAGCCGTGTGCGGTGCCCCCCTCCATAGATTTCCACCTCGGTCATATCGTTGTAGAGCTTAGGCGAAGCCCTGCGTCGGTAACTTCATCATCACGCCATCGTGCTAACGAAGCTCTCCCTCGACACTCAGCTGGATCTAGAGTTCGTGGGACATCATCGAGCTGAACGTGTGCAGACCGCGGAGGTGCCATACCTTCGGTGCTAGGATCGGTCGGATCGTGAAGATGTACGACTACACCAACCGCGTTGTCATAACGCTTTCATTTACGGTCTACGAGGGTACGTGGACAACAATCTCCCCTCTCGTTGCTATGCATCACCTAGATGGATCTTGCGTGTGCGTAGGATTTTTTTTGAAATTACCGCGTTTCCCAACAAATGTATTGTTATAATATTGTTCTTATGAAGTTGAACTAGCTATATGTTGTACTATGCTGTTTTCAGGTAGCTATCGTACTGTGATGTTAAAATATATTTACGTGCCTAATATGAAATTGACAAATAGTTGTTCGATATGAAAAGTGAATTTGCGTAATACTGGAATTATTAATTGTAAACTAATAAACCTGCTAAATGTGTCATGGAACTTTGTAAATGGTTCTAGCAGTAAAAGCGCTTGTGATGGATAGCCCAATTCCACACAGTTTTCTTCATCAAATCGTGTGTGATGTAGTTGATAAAAGCAAACGGTTAACCAAGGCAGAGCGTGTGTGGTAGTTACACCTACCACACATGAGCCTATAAATAAACATGTGCGGGATGTACATACGAACGGAAACGTTTTCCCTGGATTGATTGTGTGGGATGTACATAAGAACGAAAACGTATTCCTTGGATTGACTGTGTGTGATATACATACGAATGGAAATGTTTTTCTAGGATTTACCATGTGGGATGTACATACGAACGAAAATGGTTGGGTTTTGATGGCTCGCCCGATCGCACACGAGCTCATTTTGCCCCAGTCTGTGTCCCGGGAGGGCCTATCCCCGACGATTTTTGGGTCGTGTGGGAAGGACCCCCCTATCTCCCACACTCACTTGGGGACGGTTCCAAATGTCATCACGGAAAGGGGTTAAAAACCGTTTGTATAGCACCGACGCGTACCGGTGCTTGGTCTACCTAGGGCTGTGGGTAGGATCACAAGCGGTACTTTTGATCACATTGGGGAAAGAATCCGAAGAAAACTCCAAGGTGGGTCAGAGAGAATGATTTCTTCTGCAGGTAGAGAGGTGTGCTTGAAAGCTATCGCTATGGCAATACCAACTTTCAGTATGACATGCTTCAAGTTAACCAAGAAAGTGTGCAAAAGTCTAGTATCGTACATGGCCAAGTACTGGTGGAGCTGCTCACTGGATCGCTGATCTTTGCATTGGCTGTCTTGGGATGCGCTAGCACAACCAAAACTAAAGGGAGGGGTGGGGTTCCGGCTGGAGATGTTTAACACTGCTCTCCTCAGCAAGCACGAATGAAGATTGATCACGGATCCCAACTCCCTATGCTACGTGTTCTGAAAGGACAATATTTTCCTTCATGTGATTTTTTGCAAGCTGCTATACCTAAACATTCCTTTGCCACTTGGCGAGCTATAATCCATGGGAGGAAAGCTTTGAACACCGGATTGATCAAACGTATAGGAAATGGTACGAGTATTATGTTTGGACGGGCAAGTGGATTCTAAATACCATCACGATGTCACCTATTGCAAGGTTGGGGACTGCCCAGATTAATACAATGTCAGATATCATTGATGTTGAGAACTGGACGTGGAAATCTAAAATTATCAAGGAGTCGTTCATACCCCCCGATGCCGATGCAATTCTCAATATTCCTCTTAGAAGGGGAGGGGGTGATGATTTCATGGCTTGGGCTTTCGAGAAGACCGGGACTTATACTATAAAGTCAGCGCATCGATCTCTAATGATTTAGAACAAGCAGAGAACTCTAGAAGAAGGGACGATTACGGAAACATCACAGACAGAAAAACAGTTATGGTCTCAGCTCTGGAAGCTAAAAGTTTTACCCAAAGTGCGTGTGTTCTGGTGGCATGTAATGAGGGGGATTCTCCCTGTTGAGAGTACATTGAGGTATCGACATATCTCAACAAACAGCAAGTGCAAAATCTGTCTCAGTGAGGAGGAAGACCTGATGCATGCCCTGCTAAACTGCACCCATGCCACGAGGTTTTGGGAAGCAGCGTCAGATTGGATGGATGTTAAACACCCAAATTTACATCCCCATACATGGCTTATGGTCATTATATGTTATCTTATGTTTTTAGAGGCTGACAAGGCGAAGATGGTATCGATCATGTGGTCGATTTGGACCTCCAGAAATAATGTTACCCATGAAAAAGGAGACCTCGATCCGGTTCAGTCGATGAAGCACATTCGGGAACATTTGGCATTGCTTGATCTGCCAAGGGAGCATGCCCGCACTCTGCAGGGGCACGGATGGCGACCACCTGATGATGGGTGGATAAAAATCAATACTGATGGAAGTATAGCCATGGAAGCTCGTCGATCTGGAATTGGAGGGGTTGCTAGATCTTCTACTGCCCTGAAAGCTGCCTGGTGCAAGCCGTATACAGGTATTACGGACCCGCTTATTGTTGAAGCACTTGCTATTCGTGACGGAGTCATCTTTGCAAAGCTTTGAGGATATGACAAAGTTGTCATGGAGACAGATTGTATGGATATCATTGATCTCTGGAACTCGCGCCATGATCAACGAGCTGTGGTGGCGCCTATCTTGTCTGAAATTGGGGAGCACGCTGATGTCTACCATGCAACTTTATTCTTGTAGACTTGTGTTGGGCCTCCAAGCGTAGAGTTTTGTAGGTCAGTAGCAATTTTCCCTCAAGTGGATGACCTAAGGTTTATCAATCCTGGGAGGCATAGGATGAAGATGGTCTCTCTCAAACAACCCTGCAATCAAATACAAGAAATCTCTTGTGTCCCCAACACACCCAATACAATGGCAAATTGTATAGGTGCACTAATTCGGCGAAGAGATGGTGATAAAAGTGTAATATTGATGGTAGAAATATATTTTTATAATCTGAATAAATAAAAACAGCAAGGTAGCAAATAGTAAACAGGCACAAAAACAGTATTGCAATGCTTGAAAAATGAGGCCTAGGGTCCGTACTTTCACTAGTGTAACCTCTCAACAATGCTAATATAATTGGATGATATAACCACCCCTCAAAGTGTGATGAAGAATCACTCCAAAGTTCCTATCTAGAGGAGAACATAAGAATAAATTGTTTGTAGAGTACGAAACCACCTCAAAGCTACTCTTTCCGTTCGATCTATTCAAGAGTTCATACTAAAAATAACACAAAGCTATTATTTCCATTCGATCTATCCTAGAGTTCGTACTAAAATAACACCAAAGCAAATTCATATTCATAATACTCAATCCAACACAAAGAACTTCCAAGAGCGACCCAAGGTTTTTACCGGAGAAACAAAGACAAGAACCTGCATCAACCCCTATGCGTAGACTACCCCAATGTCACCACGGGAATCCGCGAGTTGAGTGCCAAAACATATATCAAGTGAATCAATACGATACCCCATTGTCACCACGAGTATTCAATTGTAGGACATATATCAAGTGTTCTCAAATCCACAAAAGTATTCAATCCTATAACAATGAAATCTCAAAGGGAAAAACTCAATTCATCACAACAAGATAGAGAGGGGAAAACACCATATGATCCGACTATGGTAACAAAGCCCGCAATATATCAAGATCGTGACATCTCAAGAATGCGCGCGCAAGAGAGAGATTAAACACATAGCTACTGGTACAAACCCTCAGCCCCAAGGGTGGACTACTCCCTCCTCAGCGTGGTGGCCGCCGGGGTGATGAAGATGGCCACAGGAGATGATTCCCCCCCTCCGGCAGGGTGCTGAAACGGGGTCTAGATTGGTTTTCGATGGCTGTAGAGCCATGTGGCGGTGGAACTTCTGATCTAGGTTAACCCCGAGGGTTTTCAGAATATTTGTGAATTTATAGGGTAAAGATGGGGTGCGGGAGGCCATCGAGGTGGGCACAGCCCACCTGGGCCCCCAGGTGCGCCCTGGTGAGTTGTGCCCCCTTGAGGCACCCCCAGGTGCCGCTCTGGCCCATCTTGGGTGTTCTGGTCCATAAAAAATCTCCAAAAAATTCGCGGTGTTTGGACTCCATTTGATATTGATTTCCTGCGATGTAAAAAACAAGCAAAAGAACGACAACTGGCACTAGGCACTGGGTCAATAGGTTAGTCCCAAAAAATGATATAAAGTTGCTATAAAATGATTGTAAAACACCCAAGAATGATAATATAACAACATGAATACTTCATAAATTATAGATACGTTGGAGATGTATCAACATCCCCAAGATTAATTCCTACTCGTCCTCGAGTAGGTAAATGATAAAATAAATAATTTATGAAGTGTGAATGCTAACAAAGTACACAAGTTTGATCAATGACAATTTCAATCACTTTTCCTAGCATCATAACATCAATTCTTTCTCATAAAACTTCTATTGTTAAAGTAGCAACTAATTCACATGTTAAGGTTCAAACAATGAACTCTCTTGAAACTCAACAACCTATGTTCTTAGTCACCAAGCAATTGCAATTCAACTTATTCAACGGAGTTTAAGTAAGAGCTCCACATACTCAACCATCTTATAGTCTCCTATGATTGCTAACACTCACCGCATACACATGAGCAAAACGTTTCAACTGGACAGATAGAAAGATAGGGGCTTATAATTTCGCCTCCCAACGTATTCACCTCAAGGGTGATGTCAACAATAATAACTCATGCTAGCCATATCCAATTGGATATATGTGCCTAGATCTTTCCTCACCACATGATGCTTGCCAAAAGAGAAGAAATAAAAAGGAATAGAGGGAAAAAAATTTGACTCTTGCATGAAAGTAAATACATAAAAGTAAAGATAGGCCCTTCGCAGAGGGAAGAAGAGGTTGCCATGCGCTTATTTGTTTGTATGCTCAACCCCTTAGTGCAAAATAACGTCACGTTATATTTCGCCTTATGATATCAACCTTTATTATGCAGTTTGTCGCTTTTATTCTTTGCCATCACAAGTTCGTACAACGCTCAATTTTATCTTACACTAAATGATCTAACACTTTTAGAAGCAATTTTTATTGCCTTATTACACCGATGACAACTTACTTGAAGGATCTTATTCAATCCCTAGGTAGGTATGGTGGACTCTTGAAAATAAGATTTGGGTTTAAGGGTTTTTGGATGCACAAGTAGTATCTCTACTTGGTGCGGAATTTTTGGCTAGCAAAGATGGGGGCCAAGCACCACATGTTGAAGGATCTATGACAATATAACTTCTATGTGAATATGAACAAACATAAATCATTATGTTGTCTTCCTTGTCCAACTTCAGCAATTTTGGCATATAATATTTTTATGGGGGCTCACAATCACAAAAGATATCCAAGATAGTGTATTTGCATGTGAAAGTTCTCCTCCTTATACTAATTATTCGTGAATTCCTTGTATGACCAATATTGTGATTGTCAAGCCTCAAAAGATTTCACTTTCTAAACCCAATGTGAAGCTACCACTAGGCATGATATGATTTCAACTTCATTACATTCAATTTATTCAACAATTTACTCATAGGATATAAGTGAAGCACAAGAGTAAATGACAAGCTACTCCACAAAGATATAAATGAAGATCATGAGCATAATATTTACTTCTATCAAATTAATTTAAGTGAAGCAAGAGAGAATTTCTTCAAAAAAAATACTAAAGCACACCATGCTCAAAAAGATATAAGTGAAGCACTAGAGCAATTCCATAGAAAAGAGCTTCGTTGACGGGGTGTGAATGCCGCTTACCTAGCCTCCCTGGCAACTATTTGAGGACTCTATTTTATTTAAAAACTTTCAGATCTAAGTATTTTATTAAAAAAAACAAGCAAAATGAAAATAAAATGACATTCTAAGAATAGCACAACTCATGTGAAGAAGCAAAAACTTAGGCTCAACCGATACTAACTGATAATTGTTGAAGAGGAAAGGTGGGATGCCTATCGGGGCATCCCCAAGCTTAGATGCTTGAGACTTATTGAAATATTATCTTGGTATGCCTTGGGCATCCCCAAGCTTGAGCTTTTGTGTCTGCTTAATTCATATCATATCACGGTTTTCCTAAATCTCAAAAGCTTCATCCACACAGAACTCAACAAGAACTCGTGAGATAAGTTAGTATAAACCAATGCAAAAACCTTATCATTATCTACTGTAGAAAATCACTAAAATTATTATTCATCATTGCATACTAAATGCCTCTGCATATTAAATACTCCTATCCTGAAATAGAATCATTAAACAAGCAAACATATGCAAACATAACAGCAATCTGCTAAACCATTATGGTCTATAAAGAATGCAAGAGTATCAATACTTCTTAAAATCAAAAAATTATGAAAAAATTACCAAACTGTAGAACATTTATCATAGCTCATTTTTAAAAAAGTTTCAACATTTTATCACATTCTGACTTTTCTAGGGAATTTTTGCAACAGCGGTAAACTTTCTGTTTTCAAGCAGCAACATGTATACTTGCAAAATAAGCATGGCAAAGGCTATCATTGCCACTTTTATTGAAATATAAGATGCAAAACATAATTCTAAATAACAGCAAGAAAATCCTAACAAAATAGAATGACGCTCCAAGCAAAACTCATATCATGGGACGAATGAAAACATAGCTCCAAGTGAGGTTACCGATAACGTTGGAGACGAAAGAGGGGATGCCTTACGGGGCATCCCCAAGCTTAGTTGCTTGGATATTCCTTGAATATTACCTTGGGGTGACTTTGGAATCCACAATCTTAGGGTCTTGTCACTCCTTATTCTCCTCACAGCGACATCTTACCCAAAACTTGAAAACTTCAATCACACAAAACTTAACAGAACTTTGTGAGATAGGTTAGTATGATAAAGAGCAAACCATTTCACTTTGGTACTGTCAAAGAAAAGATTCATAATTGTTCTAACACAATTCCTACTGTAGCATATCATTTCCACAATTTATATTGAGCAATATAAGCCATGGAAATTAGAAAACAAGCAAACTATGCATTGAGAACAGAATCTGTCAAAAACAGAACAGTCTGTAGTAATCTGTACTCCAACCATACATCTTCTACTCCAAAAATTATGAAAAAATAGTTAAACCTGGGTAATTTGTCTAGTAATCTTCTGAAAAAAGAATCAGCATTTTATCGCGCTTCTGTCAAAAATGAGAATTGTTTTCCTGAGCGCAAAAGTATCTGTTTTTTAGCAAGATCAAATCAACTATCACTGTAAGCCATCCTAAAGGTCTTACTTGGCAATTTATTGAAACAAAAGCTATAAAACATGATTACTACAGTAGCTTAATCATGTTAACACACTAAAACAGTAGGGGTCCCAACAAGCGCTTTTCTTTAATGCCTTTTAGCTAGGCATGATGATTTCAATGATGCTCACAAAAAAGATAAGAATTGAAACATAAAGAGAGAATCATGAATCACATGACAAGCACATTTAAGTCTAACCCACTTCATATGCATAGGAATTTTGTGAGCAAACAACTTATGGGAACAAGAAATCAACTAGCATAGGAAGGCAAAACAAGTGCAACTTCAAGATTTTCAACACATAGAGAGGAAACTTGATATTATTGCAATACCTACAAGCAAATGTTCCTCTCTCATAATAATTTTCAGTAGCATCATGAATGAATTCAACAATATAGCTATCACATAAATCATTCTTTTCATGATGCGTAAGCATAGAAATTTTCTTACTCTCCACATAAGCAAATTTATTCTCATGAATAGTTGTGGGAGCAAACTCAACAAAATAAATATCATGGGAATGAAAATTTAAATCATGATGACAAGTTTCATGGTTATCATTATTCTTTATAGCATACATGTCATCACCGTAATCATCATAGATAGTAACTTTGTTGTCATAATCAATTGAAACCTCTTCCAAAATAGTGGATTCATCACTAAATAAAGTCAGGACCTCTCCAAATCCACTTTCATCAATATAGTCATCATAAATAGGAGGCATGCTTTCATCATAATTAATTTTCTCATCAAAACTTGGGGGACTAAAAATATCATCTTCATCAAACATAGCATCCCCAAGCTTGTAGCTTTGCATATCATTAGCATCATGGATATTCAAATAATTCATACCAACAACATTGCAATCATGCTCATCATTCAAATATTTTGTGCCAAACATTTTATTGACTTCTTCTTCTAACAATTGAGCACAACTTTCTGATCCATCATTTTCAATAAAGATATTATAAAGATGATCAATAATATGATGCAACCTCAATTCCATTTTTTATGTAGTTTTCTTTTATAGACCAAACCAGTGATAAACAAGAAACTAAAAGATTCAATTGCAAGATCTCAAGATATACCTTCATGCACTCACCTCCCCGGCAACAGCGCCAGAAAAGAGCTTAATGTCTACTGCACAACTTTATTCTTGTAGACTCATGTTGGGCCTCTGATAACCCACAAGTATAGGGGATAAATTGTAGCCTCTGTCAATAAGTAAGAGTGCCGAACCCAACGAGGAGCTAAAGGCAGAATAAATATCCCCTCAAGTTCTATCGACCACTGATACAACTCTATGCACGCTTAACGTTCGCTTTACCTAGAACATGTATGAAACTAGAAGTACTTTGTAGGTGTTGTTGGATAGGTTTGCAAGAATATAAAGAGGACGTAAATAAAAACTAGGGGCTATTTTAGGTAAAGAAGCAATAAAGTTAGTATAGCGAGTGTGGAAAAGTGGTGGTAGGAGTTATGAAATTGTCCCTAAGCAATTGACTGCTTTACCAGACCGATAGCAAGTTTTATGTGGGAGAGGCCACTGCTAGCATGCCATCCCTGACTTGGAATTCTATGCACTTATGATTGGAACTATTAGCAAGCATCCGCAACTACTAACGTTCATTAAGGTAAAACCCAACCATAGCATTAAGATATATTGGTCCACCTTCAATCCCGTATGCATCAATTTCTATGCTAGGTTGAAGCTTCTGTTGATGTCTACTACACAACCTTCTTCTTGTAAATGTTGTTGGGCCTCCAAGTGTAGAGGTTTGTAGGACAGTAGCAAATTTCCCTCAAGTGGATGACCTAAGGTTTATCAATCCGTGGGAGGCATAGGATGAAGATGGTCTCTCTCAAACAACCATGCAGCCAAATAACAGAGAGTCTCTTGTGTCCCCAACACACCCAATACAATGGTAAATTGTATAGGGGCACTAGTTTGGCGAAGAGATGGTGATACAAGTGCAATATGGATGGTAGATATAGGTTTTTGTAATCTGAAAATATAAAAACAGCAAGGTAACTAATGATAAAAGTGAGCGAAAATGGTATTGAAATGCGTTGAAACAAGGCCTAGGGTTCATACTTTCACTATTGCAAATTCTCTAAAAAATAATAACATAGTTGGATCATATAACTATCCCTCAACATGCAACAAAGAGTCACTCCAAAGTCACTAATAGAGGAGAACAAATGAAGATATTATGGTAGGGTACGAAACCACCTCAAAGTTATTCTTTCTGATCGATCTATTCAAGAGTCCGTAGTAAAATAACACGAAGCTATTCTTTCCGTTCAATCTATCCTAGAGTTCTTACTAGAATAACACCTTAAGACACAAATCAACCAAAACCCTAATGTCACCAAGATACTCCAATGTCACCTCAAGTATGCGTGGGTATGATTATACGATATGCATCACACAATCTCAGATTCATCTATTCAACCAACACAAAGAACTTCAAAAAGTGCCCCAAAGTTTCTACCGGAGAGTCAAGACAAAAATGTGTGCCAACCTGTAGGATCGAAAGTATGTCTAGACGGGGGGTGATTAGACTACTTGACCAAATAAAAATCTAGCCTTTTCCCAATTATAGTTCTAGGCAGATTTTAGCAACTTAGCACAAGTCAAGCAATCAACCTACACATGCAATTCTAAGAGTATAGCAGCGGAAAGTAAAACAATTGCATATGAAGGTAATGGGAGGAGTTTGGAGTGTGCAAATTGTAGCGACTAGACCTCAAACGGTCCAATCTCTGTGCTCCGTTGTCATCCCTGGATCAGTAATGCTGACACCACACAGTACTTGAAGGATTTATAACAGAGTAGCAATCACACACTTATTACATCGAGTGTCTCAAAAGAGAACTTATTACAATAAATATGGCTTAAGGCCATCTAATAATGATAACAGCGGAAGGCTTGGAAGATAAGTGAGTCCATCAACTCCAACGGCATCACTGAGTATAGAACAACGACCTAAAACTCCTTAATCGTCGTCTGAAAAGTCTGCAACATTAACGTTGCAGCCCGAAACGGGTCAGCACATGGAATATGCTGGCAAGGTAACACATAGAGAATAATGGAATGAAACAGCTATTCTATATGCATATTTGGCTGGCGGAAGGCTCTATGGTTACAGTTTTGCGTAAAGCCAATTTTTCCCTACTGCAAAGGAATAAATTTATTTAACTATCAGGGTGGTTGTTAAACATTGAGAATGGTTGACAGCATTCTCAATCCCAATTAAGCATCATCATTAAACAAACCCATCAAAATTAATTTTATAGTAACATGTTGAGATTCACATGATAATCCAGGTACTAGATACTCAAGATGTCCATAACCGGGGACACGGCTAACCATGATTAGTTTATACACTCTGCAGAGGTTTGCGCACTTTTCCCCACAAGTCTCGATCTCCTCCGTTGGATTTCTCGCACTACACAGTGTTTGAGAAACGGATGACCGAGACATAGTCTTTCAGAAGCGCTAGCACCTTACGATGGGTAGACCGTACCACCTACATCCCCTACATCTGCTAGTCTACCACTGTAAGAGTTCGCATGACTTAGTCAACTATGCTAGAGTCCATAATAGCTTGTGGCTGCACACGGAAGTTTCTAGCATGAACAATCTCATGATCCCTTTGAGCCTGGGTGGCGGTCCAAAAAAACAGGCAATCCTGGAATACCCAGGTACCCCAATCCACCCAGATGTGTGTTTAAGTTGCCACCTTAAATAAACCATTAATTAACAATCTCACATCTATCATGGATACACTCACCCAATCCACGTCTACTAGCATAGCATGGCATAATAAGCAAACATAGAAGTAACTCCCAAAGGTTTGATAATAAACAGGTAATAGGTACTACCTCAACTACTTCCCAAACCCACAATTTTAATTAGATCCTACTCATGCAATGTGTGAGGATTGATCTAATGCAATAAATTTGGGTAGTAGGAGGTATGATCAAAGTGTTATTTGCCTTGCTGATGATCCGCGAAACCTAGCGATTCGAAGTAGCAAGCGGCGCACTCCGGGTACTCTATCGCAAACAAACAAACAAGCATACAATAAGTACTCAACTAATGCACGGGTAAAACTCAAATAAGAGATCTAACCAGAAAGTTCAACTTAAGAACTCCGGTTGGCAAAAAGAATCAAATCGAACGAAGCAACGAAAGACAAACGGCAAAAGAAACAGGCTTCATTTACTATTCTGGATCTAAGGCAATTTTTACAGTGGCAAAAACATGTTTGAGTTGGTTAAACGGAAAGAGGGTTTCGAGACGAAACTCCAGGCGCTTGAATCGCCTGATTCCGATAAACGAGCGAAAAGTTAGACTAAAACGAAAATCGGATCAGAGATCGCGATCAGAAAAATCGCGGATTTAATCCGAGAAAAAGAAAAATGACGAACGTTTGTTAAAACGAACGAACGAGCGAACGCTCACTATTTAAATAAACCGGAAAACCGATCTATTTAAAAAAAACTGAAACTAAAAAAAGAACAAAACCGTCGGAAAAACCGAACGGTTTTTTGAAGAAAAAAACCGGGGCGAAAAGAAAAAAAACTACCTCCGGCGGTCCGGCGAACGGCGGTGGCGGCGGTCTGGCGAGCGGCAATGCGGCAGCGGGGCGGCGCGGCGGGGCGGCGCGGGGCGCAGCGGCGGCAAAGCGCGGCGGCGGCGGCAAAGGTGGCGGCGGCGCGGGGCTAGGGCGGCTAGGGTTTGGGGGGGGTCCGGCTGGGCCTCCCCGGCTTATAAAGCCGGACGGGCCTAGTGCCCGGGTCGGATACGGCCCGTAGGTCGGTTGCGTATTTTTAAATAAAGTTACGCTCAGAAAAAAAAACAAAAGGAATACTAAACGGACTCTAAAATCAAGCCGCACAGGATGAACATTTATTTGGGGCCTAAAAGCAATTTTGAAAATGCGCATTTTTCCTAAATTCAAATAAAATAGCAAATAAAACCAAAATAAAATCTTATTTGAATTTTTTATTAAATCCTCGATATTTCTTTATTTTGGGAAAGTCATTTTATTCCCTCTCTCATAATTTTTATAATAGAAATAATTGAAGATAAAATAAATAAAATCAAATGATCCTATTTTCAAAATTTGAGACAGCTCAAATATGAAAATAATGAAATCCCCAACTCTCTCCGAGGGTCCTTGAGTTGCGTGAAATTTCTAGGATCAACCAAAATGCAATAAATATGATATGCAATGATGATCTAGTGTATAACATTCCAAATTGAAAATTTGGGATGTTACAAACCTACCCCCTTAAGATGAATCTCGCCCTTGAGATTCAGGTTGGCTAGAAAATAGGTGAGGGTGGTCCTTTAGCAAATCTTCCTCTCGTTCCCAGGTGGCTTCATCCTCCGTGTGGTGGCTCCACTGAACCTTGCAAAACTTGATAACCTTGCTGCGGGTGACTCGACTGGCATACTCTAGAATCTTAACTGGTTTCTCCTCATAGGTCAAATCACTATCCAACTGAATCGCTTCCAGTGGTGCCGTATCTCTCAGCGGTATGTCAGCCATCTCTGCGTGGCACTTCTTCAACTGGGATACATGGAACACGTCATGAACTCCTGACAATCCTTCGGACAATTCCCACTTATAGGCGACTTCTCCCATACGCACCAAAACTTTGTATGGGCCTACAAAACGTGGCGCTAATTTTCCCTTAACTCCAAAGCGCTTAACTCCTCGAAGTGGTGATACTCAAAGATAAACTCGGTCTCCGACTTCGTAAACTGTCTCCTTGCGTTTAGAATCTGCATAACTCTTCTGCCTGGATTGAGCTACCTTTAGCCTGTCGCGAATTAATTTCACTTTCTGTTCAGATTCCTTTATCAGATCCGGTTCAAACAACTGGCAATCTCCAACTTCATCCCAGGACAATGGGGTCCTGCACCTCCTTCCGTACAAGGCTTCGAAAGGGGCCATCTTCAAACTGGATTGATAGCTGTTGTTGTAAGAGAACTCTGCATACGGCAAATTCTCGTCCCAACTAGATCCGTAATCTAGCGCACAAGCTCTTAGCATATCCTCCAAAATCTGATTGACTCTCTCAGTCTGTCCATCTGTCTGCGGATGAAAAGCTATGCTAAACTCCAGTCTAGTTCCCAAAGTCTCATGCAACTGATTCCAGAACTTTGAGGTAAACTAGGTTCCTCTGTATGATACAATGCTCCTTGGAACTCCATGCAGACATACGACTCGGGTCATGTATATCTTTGCCAACTTTGCACTGGTATAGGTAGTCTTCACTGGAATGAAATGAGCTACCTTTGTCAAACGATCGACTACAACCCATATCGAGTCATAGCCTGAACGTGTTCTGGGCAATCCTGTAATAAAATCCATGCCTAGCTTATCCCACTTCCATTCGGGTATCAGCAATGGTTGTACAAATCCTGCTGGCTTCTGATGCTCTGCCTTCACTCTCTGACATACATCACAAACTGCTACATACTCCGCAATATCCTTCTTCATTCCAGTCCACCAGAAAATATCCTTCAAATCCAAATACATCTTGGTATTTCCTGGGTGAATCGAATACGGTGAATCATGGGCTTCTTGTAAAATTAACTTCCTGATCTCCGGATCATTTGGCACATAAACACGGTCTTCAAACCATAGGGTGTCGTGCTCATCCTCACGAAATCCCTTAGCTTTTCCTTTGCTCATTTTCTCCTTAATAGAAGCAATCTCCTTGTTAGTCCTTTTAGCTTCTCTGATCTTATCCATCAAAGTAGACTGAATCTCCAATGCTGCTACATAGCCTCTCGGTACTATTTCCAAACATAGCTCTCGAAGATTTTCGGCTAACTCCCTTGGTAAATCTCCCATCATTAGGGTGTTGACATGGCTCTTACGGCTTAACGCGTCAGCTACTACGTTAGCCTTTCCAGGGTGATAATGCAATTTCATATCATAATCCTTGATGAGCTCCAACCATCTCCTTTGTCTGAGGTTCAACTCCTTCTGTGTGAAAATATACTTCAAGCTCTTATGATCCTTGTACATCTCACAATGGTTTCCAATCAGAAATGTCTCCAAGTCTTCAATGCATGCACTACGGCTGCTAACTCCAAATCATGCATAGCATAATTCAACTCATGAGGCTTAAGCTGTCATGAGGCATATGAAACAACTCTTCCTTCCTGCATAAGCACTGCTCCAAGTCCTCGACGTGAAGCGTCACAATACACCTCATAATCCTTGGTCTGATCCGGTAAAATCAATACAGGTGAGGTAACCAAACGTTTCTTCAACTCCTGAAAACTAGCCTCACATTCCTTAGTCCATATGAACTTGGTATCCTTCTTCAACAACTCCGTCATAGGCTTCGCAATCTTTGAGAAATCCTCAATAAACCTCCGGTAGTATCCTGCGAGTCCAAGAAAACTCCGGATCTCTCCAACTGCGGTTGGAGCTTCCCACTTGGTCATGGTATCAACTTTAGTGGGATCTACTGCTATACCTTCTCCGGATATAACGTGTCCGAGAAATCCAACTTCTTTCAACCAAAACTCACATTTGCTAAACTTGGCATATAACTGATGTTCTCTGAGCTTTCCAAGAACCAAACGCAAATGCTCCTTATGCTCCTCCTCATTCTTCGAGTAAACCAGGATATCATCAATGAACACTACGACGAACTTATCCAAGAACTTCATAAACACTTTTTTCATCATGTTCATAAAATATGCAGGTGCGTTAGTCAGACCAAATGACATAACGGTATACTCGTACAACCCATACCTAGTGGTAAAAGCCGTCTTAGGTATATCCTGTTCTCGAATCTTCAACTGGTGGTATCCTGATCGCAGATCGATCTTGGAAAATACCTTAGCTCCTTGCAATCGATCAAACAGATCATTGATCATCGGTAGTGGGCACTTGTTCTTGATGGTTACTTCATTCAATCCTCGATAATCAACAACCATCCTTAACTATCCATCCTTCTTTTCTACTAGAAGTACTGGCGATCCCCAAGGCGATGAACTTGGGCGAATATATCCTTTATCCAGTAACTCCTTAATCTGCTTCTTAATTTCTACCAAATCCTTTGCAGGCATCCTATATGGTCTCTTTGATATTGGCCCTGTGCCTGGCAAAAGCTCAATCAAAAACTCAATATCTCTATCCGGTGGCATGCCTGGCAACTCTTCTGGAAATACATCGGGGAAATCCTTCACTACTGGTACTTCCTCCTGCACAACTCCTGTTAAACAATTTACTTGAGTCCTCTTCGGCACATGCCGGGATACATACTTGATCCTTCTCCCTTCTGGGGTGGTAAGAAAGATCGACTTACTGGCACATTCAATATTCCCTTCATACTTTGACAACCAATCCATGCCTAATATCACATCCAATCCTTGAGATTCCAACACTATTAGGTCTGATGGAAATACGTAGTTACCAATCCTTAATGGTAACCGATCACACCATAGACTAGCCATATATTCTGCTCCAGGCGAGGTTACTAACATGGGTGACCTAAGGGCTTGGGTTGGCAGTTTATACTTATCCACAAATCCCCTTGATATGTATGAATGCGATGCACTAGTATCGAAAAGAACGAGTGCAGTAAATGACTTAACCAAAAACTTACCGATTACTACATCCGGCTGCTCTTCAACCTCCTCCACATTAACGTGGTTCACCTGTCCCCTGTTGAAAGGGTTCGGCTTCTTCCCAGAGCTTCCATTGCCATTTCCATTCTGTGATTTCAGGACATTCATTGGCATAATGTCCGGTCTTCTGGCACTTAAAGCAAGTGACTTGGCTCAGGTCTTTCTTGGCTGGGGTCGATGGGTTGGTGCGGTTCTGGCCGTTGCTTCCTCCATTCCCATTACCAGTCTTGGGGCCATTGTGTTGGTGCGAGCTACCTCCTCCATGGGTATGCTGGAAATGTCCTCCCGGTCTAGGGGTAAAACGTGGCTTCTGCTGAGCTCCAGAATTGTACTTTCCTTGTCCATACTTCCTCTTGCGATTCTCAATTTGCTGCTGCTTCCCTTCAATCATGAGAGCACGATCTACCAACTCCTGGTAGTTGTTGAAGGATGCTACCATCAACTGCATGCTCAATTCATCATTCAGTCCTTCCAGAAACTTCTCCTACTTTGCTGCATCCGTAGCAACGTCATCTGGGGCATAACGTGCTAATTTACTAAAGTCCTCCACATACTGGCCAACTGTCCATCCTCCTTGGCGCAAGTTGCGAAACTCTCGCTTCTTCATGGCCATAGCTCCTGCTGAAACATGGGTAGTTTGAAAAGCCTACTGAAACTGGTCCCACGTGACAGTGTCGATAGGGAAAGTGGCTGTGAAATTCTCCCACCATGATGATGCAGGTCCTTCAAGCTGATGTGCGGCAAACTTCACCTTTTCCGCATCTGTGCATCCTGCTGTGGTCAACTCTCTAGCTTTCTTGCGGAGCCAATCATCTGCTACTATCGGCTCGGTGCTACTGGAAAACACCGGCGGATTTAGCCTAAGAAAACGGGCTAAGTGATCAATAGGTGGTGGTAGTGGTGGTGGGTTGTTGTTGTTGTTCCCTTGATTCTGATTCTGGACTAGTAACTGCATCAATGTGTTCTGTTGCTGGATCAACTGGGTGAGCTCCGGTGGGAAGGTAAATCCGGGGTCACGTCTCGGAGGCATCTGAGGGTTTTGAAAAGATGAGATTTAAGAATAGAGTGGGTGTAAAGATAAAACACTACCCATATGCACATGAGGCAAAAGCAAACAATTCACTTCATTCATTCAATCGAACAAGGGCATACAATCGATCTAACTATCGCAAAAGTGCTCGGACAATAATATTTACATGGTGGACTACTACTACTGATGAGGTGGTCTACTAGAAATATTCTTCGGTTGCAGACTCCAGGATATCTGCTCCAGCTTCATCAACATAGTCGTCATCACTATCATCCGGATCCGAGTCAGTGTCGTCGATGATGATGTAGTCTTCCGGGCGAATCTCCTTGGGTTCTTCGTCTTCTTCTACCGGTGTAGGGCCTCCCATAAATATTCCGATCTTCTTGATCAGATCGTCATTCTTGTCTACTAATACTTCAATTTCTTCTTCATAATCTTCACGTGTAGCCTTGAGTTCTTCCTCCAGTTCCTTGATCCTTGTCTTTGCCTTCTTTAGGTCTATCATGTCGGTGCACATCTGGTTCTCCTGACGTCGAATGTGCTGGTTTAACTCCTGGATAAAAGCTACGACTGATCTATTCTTTCTGGTGCTGATCATCTCCTAGTGCTCATCTCGGCGCCCACAAATCTGGTAGATAGTATCCTTGAGATCATTGCGGTAGACTTCTCCAATGCGTCCCATGGCAATGTGAGCTGCCATGCTCTTTCCTAGACTCCAAGTTGGTGCATCAAAAGAAAACTCTATGGGCTCAGTGACTGGCATGAACGTCCTTCCTGGAACTTGAACTTGAATCATCCAGTGCTCTTCTTCAGGTAAAGTGGCGTTGTAGGTGCCGGTGAAGCTTGGTACTCCTATGTTCAGGTATCTAGTGACTTCCTTCAAATAACGTCCAAAAGGTGTATCTTCATCCGGTTGAGTGAACTTGTTCCTTGCATCTGCCATCCTAAAAGAGTAGAAAAGATCAGGAGTCAGAAAGAGAAAAGAGTGAGTAGTGATCTAGGTCTTTAGCTTAGTGGTCGTGTCCTACAGTCAGCGTGTGCTCTGATACCATCTTGTAGCGACCAGACCTCAAATGGTCCAATCTCTGTGCTCCGGTGTCATCCCTGGATCAGTAATGCTGACACCACACAGTACTTGAAGGATTTATAACAGAGTAGCAATCACACACTTATTACATCGAGTGTCTCAAAAGAGAACTTATTACAATAAATATGGCTTAAGGCCATCTAATAATGATAACAGCGGAAGGCTTGGAAGATAAGTGAGTCCATCAACTCCAACGGCATCACTGAGTATAGAACCACGACCTAAAACTCCTTAATCGTCATCTGAAAAGTCTGCAACATTAACGTTGCAGCCCAAAACGGGTCAGCACATGGAATATGCTGGCAAGGTAACACATAGAGAATAATGGAACGAAACAACTATTCTATATGCATATTTGGCTGGTGGAAGGCTCTATGGTTACAGTTTTGCGTAAAGCCAATTTTTCCCTACTGCAAAGGAATAAATTTATTTAACTACCAGGGTGGTTGTTAAACATTGAGAATGGTTGACAGCATTCTCAATCCCAATTAAGCATCATCATTAAACAAACCCATCAAAATTAATTTTATAGTAACATGTTGAGATTCACATGATAATCCAGGTACTAGATACTCAAGATGTCCATAACCGGGGACACTGCTAACCATGATTAGTTTATACACTCTGCAGAGGTTTGCGCACTTTTCCCCACAAGTCTCGATCTCCTCCGTTGGATTTCTCGCACTACACGGTGTTTGAGAAACGGATGACTGAGACATAGTCTTTTAGAAGCGCTAGCACCTTACGATGGGTAGACCGTACCACCTACATCCCCTACATCTGCTAGTCTACCACTGTAAGAGTTCGCATGACTTAGTCAACTATGCTAGAGTCCATAATAGCTTGTGGCTGCACACGGAAGTTTCTAGCATGAACAATCTCATGATCCCTTTGAGCCTGGGTGGCGGTCCAAAAAAACAGGCAATCCTGGAATACCCAGGTACCCCAATCCACCCAGATGTGTGTTTAAGTTGCCACCTTAAATAAACCATTAATTAACAATCTCACATCTATCATGGATACACTCACCCAATCCACGTCTACTAGCATAGCATGGCATAATAAGCAAACATAGAAGTAACTCCCAAAGGTTTGATAATAAACAGGTAATAGGTACTACCTCAAATACTTCCCAAACCCACAATTTTAATTAGATCCTAATCATGCAATGTGTGAGGATTGATCTAATGCAATAAAACTGGGTAATAGGAGGTATGATCAAAGTGTTACTTGCCTTGCTGATGATCCGCGAAACCTAGCGATTCGAAGTAGCAAGTGGCGCACTCCGGGTACTCTATCGCAAACAAACAAGCATACAATAAGTACTCAACTAATGCACGGGTAAAACTCAAATAAGAGATCTAACCAGAAAGTTCAACTTAAGAACTCCGGTTGGCAAAAAGAATCAAATCGAACGAAGCAACGAAAGACAAATGGCAAAAGAAACAGGCTTGGTTTACTATTCTGGATCTAAGGCAATTTTTACAGTGGCAAAAACTTGTTTGAGTTGGTTAAACGGAAAGAGGGTTTAGAGATGAAACTCCAGGCGCTTGAATCGCCTGATTCCGATAAACGAGCGAAAAGTTAGACTAAAACAAAAATCGGATCAGAGATCGCGATCAGAAAAATCACGGATTTAATCCGAGAAAAAGAAAAACGACGAACATTTGTTAAAATGAACGAACGGGTGAACGCTCACTATTTAAATAAACCGGAAAAACCAATCTATTTAAAAAAACAAAACTAAAAAAACGAACAAAACCGTCGGAAAAACTGAACGGTTTTTGGAAAAAAAACCAGGGCGAAAAGAAAAAAAAACTACCTCCGGCGGTCCGGCGAACGGCGGCGAGGCGGCAGCGGGGCGGCGCGAAGAGGCGGCGCGGGCGCGGCGCAGCGGGGCAGCGCGGGGCGCAGCGGCGAGGCGGCGGCGGCGGCGCGGGGCTAGGGCGGCTAGGGTTTGGGGGGGGGGTCCGGCTAGGCCTCCCCGGCTTATAAAGCCGGACGGGCCTAGTGTCCGGGTCGGACACGGCCCGTAGGTCGGTTGCGTTTTTTTAAAAATAAAGTTACGCTTAGAAAAAAAACAAAAGGAATACTAAACGGACTCCAAAAATCCTGAAATAAATTTTCCCGGGCTTCTAAAATCATGCCACACAGGATGAACATTTATTTGGGGCCTAAAAGCAATTTTGAAAAACGCACATTTTTCCTAAATTCAAATAAAATAGCAAATTAAACCAAAATAAAATCTTATTTGATTTTTTATTAAATCCTCAATATTTCTTTATTTTGGGAAAGTCATTTTATTCCCTCTCTCATAACTTTTATAATAGAAATAATTGAAGATAAAATAAATAAAATCAAATGATCCTATTTTCAAAATTTGAGACAGCTCAAATATGAAAATAACGAAATCCCCAACTCTCTCCGAGGGTCCTTGAGTTGCGTGAAATTTCTAGGATCAACCAAAATGCAATAAATATATATGCAATGATGATCTAGTGTATAACATTCCAAATTGAAAATTTGGGATGTTACACAAACGCAATTGGAGACACGGAGATTTTTTGCGTGGTTCCAATAGGTGGTGCTATCATACATCCACGTTGATGGAGACTTCAACCCACGAAGGGTAACGGTTGCGCGAGTCCACGGAGGGCTCCACCCATGAAGGGTCCATGAAGAAGCAACCTTGTCTATCCCACCATGGCCGTCGCCCACGAAGGACTTGCCTCACTCGGGTAGATCTTCACGAAGTAGGCGATCTCCTTGTCCTTATAAACTCCTTGGTTCAACTCCACAATCTTGACGGAGGCTCCCAAGTGACACCTAACCAATCTAGGAGACACCACTCTCCAAGAGGTAACAAATGGTGCGTTGATGATTAACTCCTTGCTCTTGTGCTTCAAATGATAGTCTCCCCAACACTCAACTCTCTCTCACAGGATTTGGATTTGGTAGAAAGAATATTTGAGTGGAAAGCAACTTGGGGAAGGTTAGAGATCAAGATTTATGTGGTTGGAATGGAATATCTTGACCTCAACACAAGTGTAGGTGGTTCTCTCTCAGAAAATGTATGTTGGAAGTGTAGGCATGTTCTGATGGCTCTCTCCATAAATGAAGAGTGGGTGGAGGGGTATAAATAGCCTCCATACAAAATCTAACCGTTACACACAAATCACCAAACTCGGTGGGACCGAATCACGAAACTCGGTCAGACCGATTTAGTTCAAAATGTGAACGTTAGGATTTTCGGTGGGACTGACATGTAAACTCGGTGGGACCGATTTTGTTAGGGTTAGGGCATAACGTAATCTCGGTGAGACCGACTATGCAAACTCGGTGTGACCGATTTTGGTAGTGGACTAACAGAGAATTGGTCAGGCAAACTCGGTGGGACCGATTCGCTCATCTCGGTTGGACCGATTCGCTCATCTCGGTTGGACCGAAATGTTACAAAAGGGAAACAGAGAGTTTGCATTGCAATCTCGGTGGGACCGATCGCTCATCTCGGTTTGACCGAAACGTTATGAAGGGAAATAGAGAGATTACAATCCCATCTTGGTGAGACTGAGATCCCTATCGGTGAGACCGAAAAGACTAGGGTTTCTAGCAGTGGCTATGTCAGCTGAACTCGGTGGCACCGGATAGAAAGTTTCGGTGGGGCCGAGTTTGACTTTTGGTTTGGGACATATGTGGATGTGAGAAAGTAGTTGAGGACTTTGGAGCATATCACTAAGCACTTTGAGCAAGCAAGCCATTAGGGAACACCTCATCCCCTCTTAATAGTATTGGCTTTTCCTATGGACTCAATGTGATCTTGGATCACTTAAAATGAAAAGATGTAGAGTCCTGAGATTTGAGCTTGAGCCAATTCTTTGTCCTTAGAATTTTAGGGATCCACTTTTCTCATCCATGCCATGCCAATCATTGAGCTTTCCTGAAATGTTTATCTTTAAGTAGCATTAGCTCAATGAGTTATATGTTGTTAGGAATTACCAACACCACCCAGGGACAGTTGCACTTTCAATCTCCCCCTTTTTGGTAATTGATGACAACATATAGATCAAAGCTTCGACAAATGATAAGTAAGATTGAAAAAAAACATCGTCTCTTTGAGAAGTATGTGATAAGCAAGAGCTCCCCCTAAATTTGTGCATTATTTAAAATTTTCTTTTGAATGCAAATGCACAATCGATTAGGATCGTGGGTTACTCTTCCATGTCACATACATCTTGGTGGAGTGCTCAAAATGATAGAGATTAAAAGCATGCACTCACCACCAAGCTAGTGAATGATCATATAGGATATAAGAGATGGTATCATCCAACAAGCATTAAGGGTAGCATATGATCAAACACATGATCAAACAAGTATCTCACGAGGACATAAAGTATCTCACACGAGCACTCAATAAAGAAGTTCAACCAATAGCAAGAGAGATAAAATGAACAACACTCTCTCTCAAAGCCTATGATCTATACATTTTTCTCCCCCTTTGGCAACAAGTTACCAAAAAGTTCAAAAATGCATAGTGCTAAACGACTCTCAAGCTTGATCTTCGGGAGGTGGTGTAGAGAGAACTCCAAGGACGAAGGCTTCTAATGAAGTAGTTGGAGCTGATGGAGTGGGTGCTGGAGGTGGCACTGGAGCTGTGGCTGCTGGTGCTGACACTGAAGCTCGAGTATCTGTGACTGGTACTATAGCAGACCTAGGACCTCGTGCCACATGCTTGAAAGCATCAGTAGTTGACTTGCCCTTCTTCTCCTCTGCTTCCTCCTAAAGCTGCTCAACTGCAGTCTGAATCTCAGTCACCTTCAGATCAAGATTATAGAATTTTATTTCCACAATCCTCTCCAGGCTCTCCTGATTCTGAGTTAGGGTGGCCAAGCCCTTCTCAATCCTCAGTGTATCTTGAGTCAGATATCCAAGCTGATCTTGCTTGCTCTTCAGGAAAACCTGAGATGCCTCTTCAGCAGTTGGCATCCTTGCAGCTTTCTCTGCCCTTGCCTTCTCTCTCTTCTCATGTGCTTGCACAGATGATGGATCTTGCTTAGTCATCACAATAGTATTGTCTTCAAAATCAGGGTAGATGGGCAGGTGCTCCTTATCCAAAAGATACTTGCATGTGCCCATCTTTGAGTTGATGAGCTCCTAAATTTGTGGGGCATACCCACAACTCCTCTTCTGATCAGCTGCTGTCCTTTTGATTGTCTCCACAATCAGACTCATGACTTTGAATTTTTGAGGCACATCAAAAAAATGTAGCAAGTTGATGGCATGTCCCCTGATCATCTTGTGATCACCTAACTTGGGCAGCAATGTGTGTCTGACGATCCAATTTATAGTAGGCAGACCAGGCAACAAGTAGTGGACAAATCCAAACTTGTGAGTATCCAAAGCAGCATATGGGATCTCTTTGTACATGTTAGCCATTGTGTTGTGGTCTTTCTTCTTCTCAGCATATACATCCAATTCATCTTCATGCTCTGCAGGGGCATTGATCAGCTTAGCCCATTAATCAACTGTGGACCGGTACCTGGTACCCTCAGATAGCCAAACAATCTTTCCATATGGGTAGAAGTGGGCAGTGGAGTAAAACTGCATGAACAACACATGGTTCCACTTGGTGAGCTTCTGGGCCACAAAGGTATCAACTCCACATGCCTTGAAGCTGTCATATACACCTGGATGGTGATCTTCATTCTCCTTGATGTACTCCCAGTCAACCCATCTCATGTCACACACAATGGGCTTCTTGTCAAGCAGGATTGTCTCATAAAAGTCTTGTTGTTCCTTGGTGTGAAACCTGTAGTCCATAGCAGTCCTCCTCCTGATAGCATATGGATCAGACTGTCTCAATAACCTCAGTCCTGCATCCTTCCTGATGTGCATGTCCTCAGCGACTGCATGAGCATCATTATGGTCAGGTATTTTGGGCTTCAACTTCCGCAAAACATGGGATTCATCATCCTCTTCTTCGGCAGCTTTAGGCACTGGGGCCTTGTTTTTCTCCTCAGCAGGAATGTTTCTAGTGCTTCTCTTGGGTTTAGGCTTCTGAGCTGGAGCAGTAGCCTTGGGAGCAGCTTTGGGCTTAGATGGAGCAGCCCCTGATCTGATTGCATCTCCCATGAGCTTTTGTGCTTTGGGTGCTGGTGCGGCATACTCTTCCTCTTCATCTAAGCCTCTCATTATTGATGATCTGCCAAGCACTCTGGCAGTGGTCTTCTTGACCCTTTCCTTCCTTTTCTTCCCTTCTCTAACTGCCTCTTCAGTTGGCTTGGAGGTTTTAGTAGTGGATGCTCTGGCCTTAGACATAGGAACTTTCTTTCATGGTGCCTTCTTATGCATCCCTGACTTAACTATAGCAGCTGAGCCATACTCCTTTTTCAGCACCTTTTTCCTTGAAGTGGCATCATCCTCAACAGCCACATAATCTTCATCCTCTGAATCAGAAGTTTTCTTCTTCCTTGTCCTGGTAGCTGCCTTTGGCAAGTTGCTTGGTGTGCTCCTGCTGCCATCATCAGAAGAGCTGGAGGGACTAGTGCCCTCACTCATCTGGACCTGTTGTTCAAACTTGTTCTGGCTGTCACTTTGGTCAGACATCATGCAGGAAAACTGTCAGCAGACCCTGTGAACAGATTATAGATGAGGTAGAGAAGATGAGCATCACAAAGTACAGGAGTTTTGCAAAATAATTGAGTCAAAAAGTTTAGTTTTAGTTCTCTACAGAAGTGATGTCGGAGCTACCGAATTGACAAACTCAGTGATACCGAAGCAACACTTGGAACCTAAACTAGTGAACTTGGTAGGGCCGAGTCACAGTTCAGGGGCACCGAGATTGCTAGGGATTCATAGAATCTTGAACTCGGTCACACTGATTTGCGCATTTCGGTCAGACCGAGGAGCGCATGTGCAATGGCCAAGGCCGAATCGGTGAGACCAATTTCTACATTTCGGTCGGTCCGAGATGAGTTCTGCGGAGAGCTAACCCTAAAATTTTTGAATCAATCTAGACCTAAGGAAGTTTTAGCTGGATGGATGAATTTCAATCGTTGCAAGAAACATGGCATTGTCCTTGTGCTAGGAATCAGAGTGAAAAAGACAGCAGAAGAGATCGAACACTTACCCTAATGCGGCGAGTGTTCGCTACGACGGCAATGGCGGAGCAGATTGCCGTTGACGGCGGCGGAGACCAGCAGCGGGAGGTCACTAGCGGCGAGAAGACGACCCGGAGACCCGAAGAGGCAGAGTAGGTTATGCGCGGGCGAAGGGTTTTGGAAAAATTTCCAAATTTTGGCCCGTCAGTATATATAACCTGACCCTGTCAGTGTGACCGAGTGGAACAACTCGGTGGCACCGAGATGCAAAACTGCAGGCAGTTACTGCAACTCGGTGTGACAGAACGGTTCTAATCGGTTGCACCGAGATTGAAAACCTAGATCAACTAAGTGATCTCGGTAGGACCGAAAAGGATGAATCGGTCAAACCGAAATGCACAAAGAGGTTTTGGAAGTTTAAGTCTGACGAATCGAGAACTCTGGGTGCTCCTCACACAGAGTGGTTCGAATCTGACTTGATCAAACTTTGTGATGTAGCATGAATAGAGTTTGAGACGAGAAAAGCATAGATAGCTAGAGGGAGTCCTTAGGCATTCTTGTCCATCCATTTGGCAAAAGAGTAAAAACCAAACAATCAAAGCAACAAATGGATGTCCTCGAATGAGAAAAATATGCATTAAACATGCTCACACAATTAAAATGGCAAATGAAATATGTGAGGAAGCATGCACATACACTCTAGCATCTATCAAGCAATTGGCGATGACTAGGTTATCTATATATGAGTATATTGACTTAGGAGTCAAATGAGAACATTTGATCATAGGTCATACTCATCGTTTAAGCACAAGTGGGGTTACCACTGTTACATAGAGCATTGTAGTATTCACACCATTAGAGTTGCTTTAACTCAATTGATTAGAGTAAAGCTCCGCCTACATGTGATATCCCCCCTAAGAGGGATCAACTAACCTTGGGTTTTGTCAATGATGACTTCATGTAGGTATTGAAGATGTGGACGCTCAATGTTAATGTAGATCATTCGGAGCAATCCTTTGGAGTGAGTTGCACTTTCAATACCTACATGGGTTAGTCCCACAAGGAACAAACAAGGATATCCATAGACATAGAGTGATGTGTACACAAGATGTTGTCCATGGAAGCATTAGGTTACCTTGTCCCTTGTCTTACCAACAAGAGGGTTTGTGACTCCTTGAACTAGTGCAAGATATGAAATTTGTTTGCACTTGTCCTTGCCAAAATGATAAGAGTGAAGTAGGTTGGCGGAGTCACCCTCAAGAACTCTCTAGTTCTTGTTCTTCGGGATCCATGCCATCTTGATGGGAATCCTTGGGGTTATAGTCGTACTTGAAGTAGAACATGATGTGGTCTTGGGAATCCATTTGACCAAGGCTTTGGGTGCTTCCTCGAATGCATCAATCTCCTCTTGAAGCTTGTCCTTGCCTTTTTGCTTGTGATCTTGTGGTGGAAGATCATCTTGAGATTGTGTTCCTTTGAAAGAAGTAGGATCATACTTCTCTTGTTGAGGAACAAACTTCATCTTGGTTATTGATCTTATTCCCACTCAACTCCATTGGCATTGAACTTTTGTTCAAAACCAACACGTTGATTCTTTCGATGTCTTCCTTGCTTGCGTACAATTTCCTCAAATTGCTTATTTCCGGCAAGGCTCTTTTAAACACCTTTCTCTATAATTCCCTTAAATAAGCTATTTTCTTGCTCAAGTGTAACTTGGCTAAGAGAATCATTAGTGGAATCAAGAGAGCTACTAGAAGCAACAACATTGGATTTAGCATAATTGTTGTTACTACTAGATGAAGAATCTTTCTTGTTCTTGTTACTAGATTTAACTTGTGGCATGTAAGTAGACAAGAGTAAACGCTTGGCAATATAAGAAGAACTTTTCTTGCAAAGATCATCGTTGATTGCCTTTAAAAACTCATGTTCTTGCTCAAGGTTGAGCTTTTCAAACCGTAGCTTATCATGAGTCTTTAAAATTTCTCGATGATCTTCCAAGGTAGTTTCATGAGCTAACTTAAGAGTGTTTAGTTCTTTAGTTAGACACTCAATCTCCTTTTATCATCGTCATTCATTTTATCTTGATTATCATGATTAATAGCAAACTCATCATTTAAATACATTATAACTGAGCATTTTTTCAGCCCTCTCAGGCCACAAGCGTTTCCAACCATTTGATCATGACTATTGAGGCTTTTAGACCATTAGATTAGGTGTGAGTCACGTCTAATCCAGCTTCGTTTGCTAATACGGACCGCTAACGGGCTGGGGCAGCTGCTCCCGCAGCAAAATTGCTGTAACATGGTTTATTGGGCTCGTTCTTGCAGGAAGCCCATTGGAAACTCCCTACGCTCGACTTCTCTCTCTCAGCCCTTCCTCATTCTAACCGCGCTTGGGTGGCGGCGGCGGTGAAGTGCCTCCCCCTTTCAGGTGAGATCTGTTGCACACATGATCTCTCTCTCTCTCTCACCATCGTGGATCAGCGCCGCCGTAGCCTGTGTTCAATCCCACACCGCCTCCTCTGTCTCCCAGCGACGTCGTCTCGCCTCCCTCGGCCTCACCATCAACTGATGCAGGGGAGTGATACCACCACCTCCATCTCCCCTTTCCCTGCCTCTGAACCCAACTGAGAAGAAACTCATCTCTTCCCCTCTCCCAGGCCATCCTCTCTTACCCTCCCGTGGCTCCTCGTCCTCCTCCCATGGCCACCAAATTCTGCAAGGATTTTTTATTCAAGTTGTTCTTTTCACCAGGTCGCCGGCAAGGTCTTAGTCCATGATTTGTTCGTATCGCGCTAGAGGTGGGAATGATGTTTCATCGCGGATTGCTAAAATAAGTGTCGCATCTTGACTCAGATTGGTCTGTATTTGTGCAGATGGTGGAGGTGGAGAAGTCTGAGCGAGGGCTCGAGGAGGTGGAGGAAGAGATGGTGGCCAGCACTGTTCCTTCGGCCAGGAAAATGTGGGCACTCCGATTCGTTCATATCGACTAAATCGCGGGGTCGGTGAGTCACTATTGCCCAAAACCAAGCGGTGGATGGCGCTCACGAGAAAAAGCAGTCACATAATCATCATCAAGGCTAAGATCAACGTGCTCCTGCCATTTAGGCCCTTTGCCATGACGCTACACTACCTCTCCAGAAACCACAATAATCACACTTATAAATTAATTTTCAGTATTCATCAAAATTGTACAGTATTACTTGCCCTTTTATGTTTAATTATTTTTTCTATTTAGTGTTACTTTTGAATCTTTTATAGCACAAGAATCCGTTTCTTCTTAGAAATTCTATGTCACGTTTATTCGTAGGAGCAAGACTAACATGTATTGCCTTCTATATCCTCAATTTTCTATCTTCAAATGGTTCATATTCAGCAGATGTGCTCAAACATGTAATTATGTTTCCCCAAAAATTGTCCTTTATGCTAACATAATTTGAAATGAATCCCTGTGTTCTAGGAGGACAAATTCGAGCTCCATATTACTTGGTCTGCTGCTTCTTCTGGGTTGTTTTCTACCTTCCAGTAGATTCTGTGAAGCTCCAATGGCTAGCAAACAGGTTAGTGCTCGTGCACTATTATGCCTCAAGTTAATTATATTGCGATGCAATTTCATATTTTATGGTCTGATTGCTCTAGGTAGAACTGGCCGTTCTACTACAGTGTGATTGCTCTAGATGGAACTAACTGCTCTATTGCACGACATTGCTAGGTCGCCAGTCCGTTCTTGATTTCAATTACGGGCGTGGTATTGTGATATTATCTATGAACTGGAGAATGTAGTGAAAACAATTGGTCTACTGATGAACTTGACAGTTAGTATTTTTTATGGCAGATGCATCGAATTTAAGTGTCAGGAGTATGCCTTTTGGTATGTCCTTGTGGTGCGTTGCCTCTCCATTAAATTCTTATGTTCGTGGATTCTGGAGTGTAGTTATATTGTGTCATGCCTTTTTAGATGAAAATAGAATGGAGTGGTATGTTCCATCACTTGGGACCATGTAATTATATTATTTGATATTTAGTATAGAGTTCTGAACTATCTTGGTTGGGCTTGATTCTGGCAAAAAATACTTCTGCAAAGTTGTAGTCACAACTATAATTATCCAAGGAGGAAGTGTTGTAAAAGGAGGAGATGTCTTGCACTACTGCTGCTTGGTACCAGACGTGAACGACTTCATTAGGAGTTTGCTGCATGGTTGGATGTCAGCTCAGCTTTTCTATCTGCTTAACTTTTGCGGATATAAAAAATTATGTAGTCTTGAAGCTAAAATTTAGTTGGTTAAAAATAAAGAGATTCAGAGTAAGAGACTTTTTTTGCACTCAGGGGACGAGCACGGTAACATGTTTTCTCACTCCAATATTTGAGACTGAATTTGATAAAATTAGGCACAATTTTTTTCAAATTATTGGCAAAATACACTCATGGACAGTTTTAAAGAAAACAAAAGTGCATAATTTTCCTATGCTTTATGTTGAATTCCTCTTGTATAGGGCATTTGAGGTTCTGTTTAGTGCATAATTTGGCGAATGCAGCAAACACTCATTTATTTGCTTTGCCATGAAATTTCCTACATACGACCGTCCTGTCTATCCAGGTGCCATAATTTTAGGTTTGACATCTAATAAGTTAACTTCAAATTTGAATGCCATGTATAGCATTTTCGGAATTGGAGTGACGGCATCGGTTGTTGCTACTACTTTAGTGATCTAAAACATCTTATATTAGCTTACATAGGTAGTATTTGGGTTGTCATTGACATCACACATTGACTGGCGATGTTGCATGTCAGAGGGGTCTACTCATACGTGCAGTTTTCCATTGTCTCTGGTGATTCTTTTCTTTATTCCCCACCTTCAACGTTTGGTATATTCATGGGTTCACCCTTCTTTCTAATATTTTGGTTTACTAAAATCGTAACAATTGGTGTCAAAACCTTATATTCGATGCTATTGCAGATCAGTACCATTACCCTATTTGTAGATTTGTAGTTAACCTATATTAGAAGAAATCATACACCAACTTACAACCCTACTAAAAAAAGATATTGAAAATCAAATAAAATGTAAGCCAAAAAGATGACCAATACATTGGTACTATTTGGATCATGCTTCTTACATATATGTTTGATTACATTATCTATACAATTCTATAGTTGTCCACATTATTTTTCTTAGCTTAACATGCCATTGCATTCCATACATAACTATCTGTTATAACAACAATTATAAGGTGAACCATGTTTGCCGTGACTTGCACATTTTTAATGTTCAATGGACTAAGACCAGAGTTTTCCCGTCTGTACACATTCTATTTGCATTACATTTTTCTGTAAAATAATACTGACATCTTCATCATTGTGTTCTACAGGAAGGTAGTTGATGTCACTAGAGATAATAAAGCATTTGGATTCCAATACCATACCATACCTGGTGTGCTTTCTCTCCTATGTATGCTTTCGTTTTAGTGGTTCTAAGGCTCGCACATAATGATTGAGAAAAGTAGCACAATGTTTTTTTTGGCCATTTGCTATCGATGGCATGTTGCAGTTTGCCATGGACCATGCTAAACGTGCATCTATCCTAGGAATAATGTACCTTATGGGATTTCTCATATATTTGTAGATTTATTGTATTTTCTTTGAATTGGATTGTAGATTTGTTGTTGTGTTGTTAGAATAAACAATGCATGAATTTGGTAACTGATTTTATAGTTATAGTCTCCTAAGCACAATTACTGGTGCTTTATTTTCTAATCTTCAGTTTTCTTTTGTCGTTAAATACTATACAGCTTGGTTTTGTTACTAACTTTAATCCAATCATATATTTACATCAATCACTACTATTTTAGTGACAAAATAGACGGGCGCAGCAACGCGCGCCATCATGGTCTAGTAGTTTTCATAACTAGAGTTGTCAACAAGTAAATCATAATCTCCTAGCAAATCATCTTCATCACTATTGAAATCAACATACTCGGGGTGTGTTACCTTTGGACCTTTAGCCATGAAGCATCTCCCAATTCCTTCATTTGGTGAGTCAAATATGTCATAGGAGTTGGTTGTCACAAGTGCTAGTCCGGCAACACCTTCATCTTGAGTATATTCGGAGTCGGAGTGGTAACTTCTTTCGGAGTGATTATCGGAGTCGGAACCGGGTACCCATTCACCAACATGAGCTTGATGTGACGCCCGGATAGTTAAGCTACAGTATCCCTCTGCTAATTATGCCATGTCACCTCGATTGCTGTAGATGAACTCGCGTTGATTCGAAACCGATTCTAATTCAATTTCCAAACCAAGGCAAACAACAAAATTTTTCAAACTTTGAAAGTAAAATGCACTAAGCGTGTCACATAAATCATAAGTAATTATGGTGGTGAAACCACACTTTTATAAAAGTGTTTAAATGCACTATAGTAAATAAAACAGTAGCAAAACTATTATTTAAATGATATTTAAAAATTGAACAATTACAAAACTATTTTTAGTTTGGGTATAAAAATAATGTGACAGTGGCATTGTTGGTAACATCCATTTAGGTGTCACTTTGGTATGTAATGAAACTATTATAAATAGGAACTGAAAGAAAAATAAAAGAAATAAGATAAGGGAAATAAAAGTAAAAAGAAAAACAAAACAAAACAAAGGAAGCAAAAAAAAGGAACAGCACCCCCAACCCAACTGGGCCACGGCCCAGCTCGCCGGCCCACCCCGCCTACCTTAACCCCACTCCCCTGAAACCCTAGCGCCGCACACCCCCACTCGCCCCCACGATCCCCACTCGTTCTCCCTCCCGATCTGGATCGGGGGGCAACTTCCCCGATGCCCAGCGCTCGTCGCCATCTAGAGCACCTCGGCCGTCGCCAACGCCGCCCTCCCCACCGGAACTCCTTCCTCTCCCTCCTCTGCCCGATCTGGATCGGGGCAAACCCCTGTAACGCCCTCGATGCGGCTATATCTCCCACGTGTCGAAGCACGACTTAGAGGCATAACCGCATTGAAAGCAATGTCGCAAGTGAGGTAATCTTCACACAACCCATGTAATACATAAGGGAAAGAGATACATAGTTGGCTTACACTCGCCACTTCACACAATACATGAATAAAGCATTACATCATCCATATACAATCAGGGTCCGACTATGGAACCAAAATAAAAGAAGACTACCCCAAAAGCTACACAGATCCCCGATCGACCCGACTGGGCTCCACTACTGATCAACTAGAACGACACAACACAAAGGACAAGATCTTCGTCGAGCTCCTCCTTAAGCTTGGTTGCGTCACCGGCTCGGTAACATCGGCACCTGCAAACTGGTTTTGGAAGTATCTGTGAATCACAGGGACTCAGCAATCTCACACCCTCGCGATCAAGACTATTGAAGCTTATAGGTAAGGTAAAGGTATGAGGTGGAGCTGCAGCAAGCGACTAGCATATTAGGTGGCTAACATACGCAAATGAGAGCGAGAAGAGAAGGCAAAGCGCGATCGAGAAACTATGATCAAGAAGTGATCCTAGAACAACCTACGTCAAACATAACTCCAACACCGTGTTCACTTCCCGGACTCCGCCGGAAAGAGACCATCACGGTTACACACGCGGTTGATGTATTTTAATTAAGATCAACTTCAGGTTTTCTAAAAACGGACGTTAACAAATTCCCATCTGCCCATAACCACGGGCACGGCTTTCGTAAGTTCAAATCCCTGCAAGGGTGTCCCAACTTAGCCCATCACAAGCTCTCACGGTCAACGAAGGATATTCCTTCTCCTGAGACATTCCGATCAGACTCGGTGTCCCGGTTCTACAAGACATCTTCGACAATGGTAAAACAAGTCCAGCAACACTGCCCGAATGTGCCGACAAATCCCGATAGGAGCTGCACATATCTCGTTCTCATCGGCACAATCAGATAGGTCAAGCTACGAGTAAAACCAGCCCTCGAGTTTCCCCGAGGTGGCCCCGCAGGTTGCCCATTTCGGACCAACACTTAGAGAAGCACTGGCCCGGGGGGGTTAAAATAAAGATGACCCTTGAGTCTGCGAAACCCAAGGGAAAAAGAGGCTAGGTGGCGAATGGTAAAACCAATGTTGGGCATTGCTGGAGGAGTTTTATTCAAGGCGAACTGTCAAGGGGTTCCCATTATAACCCAACCGCGTAAGGAAAGCAAAATCCGGGAACATAACACCGATTTGACGAAAACTAGGGCGGCAAGAGTGGAACAAAACACCAGGTATAAGGCCGAGCCTTCCACCCTTTACCAAGTATATAGATGCATTAATTAAATAAGATATATTGTGATATCCCAACAAGTAAACATGTTCCAACAAGGAACAACATCTCCAAGTTCCAACAAGGAACAACATCTCCATGTTCCAACAAGGAACAAACTTCAATCTTCACCTGCAACTAACAACGCTATAAGAGGGGCTGAGCAAAGCGGTAACATAGCCAAACAACGGTTTGCTAGGACAAGGTGGGTGAGAGGCTTGGTTCAACAATATGGGAGGCATGATAAGCAAGTGGTAGGTATCACAGCATAGGCATAGCAAAAGAGCGAGCAACTAGCAAGCAAAGATAGAAGTGATTTCGAGGGTATGGTCATCTTGCCTGAAATCCCGCAACGAAGAAGAACGAGTCCATGAAGAAGACAACCGGACGTAGCCAACGGATCCTCACAAACGCAACGTTACCAGATTACCGAGAAGAAGAATACCGGAAAGAAGCAAGCAACATAGTAAACAAGCATCACATAAGCATGGCACGATGCGCAAACAAGTATGATGCATGTCCGGTTTAATGAGGCATGGCATGACAATATGCACAAACAATCCTACAAATTAAGTGGAGCTCAACATGCAACGGAGTTGCATTTTGAAGAAAACACCACATGACTTATTTAGTTCTCTCTCGTTTAGGTACTCAACAAAATTAAATGTTGGTTAGCATGGCAAGAGGTGAAGCATATGAAAACTACCCATCTAGGCAAGTTTAAATGAGGCCGGAACAACAAACAACAAGTCCGGAAACTCCTCATGTGCACAATTTAGGTTTTGGAACTGTTCTGCCCTAAACCATATTTTATAGTTATTAAACATGCAAGATGATGCGCCCATGCTAAACTAGTCAAAATTCTACCCCATTTACATATAAAGGTTGTCAAGTTTGGAGGTACGGTTATTTAGTTATGAAATAAAGCATTTTAACATGACATAGGGGAAAAATTTATGCAAACATCATTTTAAACATAGATGAAAGTTGGATATTAATAAACTAGACAAAATTCTAGACATTTTACATATAAAGTTTGTTTTAATCCGATGCACGGGTGAGAAGTTATTAGATGCATGATTCTAGGGACTAAACGGCAAAATAGTTATTTTAGGAAAAAAAAGCTAAATCGCAGAACAGGGAAAAAAATATAGAAACGGGCCGAATCTGCGATCGGGCCAATAGTGCACACAGGGCTAGGGGATTTGGTGGTGCTCACCATGGGCTTCGGCCCAGTCCAAGCAGTGGTGGCAAGCTGGATCCGTGTAGCCCACACGAGTAGGGAGGCTGCTCGGTCAAACTGGAGGGAGTCAACCCGCTCGCCTTCACCGTAGAGGAAGCAGGGGCGCGGCGGCTGGGAGCAACACTCCGGCGAGCGAGGCAGAGAGGCGGTGAGGTGAGGGACTACAGGTGCGGCGGCCTGGAGCGGCAAGAGGTGGGGTCCACGGACCGATAGGGTGCCGACGCGGTCAACGCGGGCAGACGAGCGAGCGAGGCACAGGTTGCGGGCGCTCCACTGCTCAAGAAGAAGCAGAGAAGCGGCGACGTCTTGGCGGGGCTATAGGCGGCGCGGATCCGGGCGAGGACGGCGGCTCCGGTCGGCCAAAAGGTTCCGGCGAGCGAAGCAGGGTTTGAGGCTCGGTCAACGCGAACGGGACGAGGCGGCTCTGCTCTCATCTCTGAAGAACACACTGCAGCGGTGCATGAGGCTCAGAGCTGCCGCAGCGGCAGAGACGAGCGGGTCCAGGGCGGGGCGTCGCCGGTGGGAACCGGCCGGGAACGGGCCAGGACGGCGAAGGAAGGCGACGGCAGGGTCGAGGAGGACGGATCCAAACGGTGGAGGCTTGAGGCGCTGGTGCGGGCAAAGCTCAGCGAGGCCATGTCGCGGGGTGCTCCTGTCGACAGAGAAATAAGAACAGAGAGATATGAGAGAGGGAGAAACAGGAGGAGCACGGGAAGGAGAAGAAGGGGGCAACGCTCATCTGGTAATGGTCGTCGGAGATGTGGTTTGCCGGGGCAGCGGGGACGGCACGAGGCAGGAGGCGACAGGGAGCTTCTCTCCCTGGCTCACGACGAGGGGAACAGGGGTTCTGCGTGGGCTGTGGTGGTTGGATGCATAGATTGGATCGAATGGATTCCAGTGGGGATTGGTCGGCGAGGGATCCAAGGAGAGACCAAGTGGCGACGGGATGGATCCTGAGAGAGAGGAAAAAGGCAGGTAGGTGGCGGCGGAGGGACAAGGCTCCTAGATTTTAGGGTTAGGTTGATTTGGTAGGTGGTGGTCTATAAATATAAGGAAAGGGGGTAGTTTGGATCATCCGATCAAAATCGGACTGTCGAGGATAAATAGCTTAGGAGAGTCCCATGTGAAACCGATGATGTTTTGTAGAAGTTTGGGGATGATCCGGACACAAAGGTGGCGACAGTCCGGGTCGGGTTCGGGACAACTTTCGGACGCGCCCGAGGGGGGGGGGGCGGGCTGATGAGAGAGGTTAGGTTGGACCTGGCGGTAGGTAGTGGGCTGTGTAGATGGTCTTGAGCTGAGAGAAGAGAAGAGAGGGAGGCCCAGCGACTGTTTTCGGAGACCGAAAACGTCCGACGTGTGCCCGGCTATAATGCCGCTATAGTTTAACGGTTGGGCTATCAAACGAACTCCGAATGCGAGGAAACTTGACATGCGGTCTATCTACACTATAATAAGATCACACGCCAACTTTCAACCCAATCCGAGAACATTTTCCGGCCACTTATAAAATACTATTTCGGGCATGTCGCGGGCGCGTGCAAGTGTGTCTGGGCTCAGAACGGGCAACGGAAAGAACGAGGAGACCGGGACGGATCAAGTTTTTAAAACATGATGATCCAATGCACCTGATGACATGGCAAGATGCAACACGCAAGCGAATGACATGGCAACGTCGGCGAATAACTGGAAGACACCTGGCGCATCGGTCTTGGGGCGTCACAACACTCCACCACTACGAGAGGATCTCGTACCGAGATCTAAGATGGCACCGGAGGGAAAAGGAAGAGGAATAGGAGAGGTAAAACTAAGTTACTTCTTTGACAAACGAGTGAGACCAAAGAACCTTGCAAAGGTTAAGCCATTTTGAGAAAAGAATACAACGGAGATACATGAAGTTGAAAGCACTCCGTTAGCAAAGAGGAACAAGGAAGAACAACTTTGGGCAGCACTCCGGTTGAGAAGGGATGCAAGGCTTGATAAGATGAAAAGAACTTGAGCCGAGGGCACGACACTCCGGTTAAATGGATAGGCACGAAAAGAACACGATCCAAGATGATGAGAGAAAAGAGCAACATCACAATGACTCCAAAAGCAAAAGAATAGAATGGAATGGGATGAACGAAGTGAAACAAGATCTCGAGGGAGCACGCTTACAACAAAAGCTAGAATGGAGTTGTTGGAAAACCAACAACGAAAAGAATAAGCTTGATATGGTCTTATGGAATACATCTCAAATTATGAGGTGACAACCTGCCACTCACGGAAAAAGAATTGGATTGGAATGAACAAGGAGATGAGAACTTATATCACCGGGAGGATAAATGAAGAACTTGGATCATTTATAAGCACCATAGATAGCAACAATCCTTAGGGAAGGCTTTAGGTGAAACATGACACAAGATAACTCCAACGAGAAGGTAGATGGATTTAAAATATCTAATTCTTAACAACATGTGAATCATGAAACATGAACTCAAATTATCAAGAATGACATAATACCACCTGAAATGGTACGGTAGAAAGAATTGCACTTTGGATTGCAAGATGAAGAATGCTTGAGCTCCTCTGAAAAGAATCTCGATGAACACTTTGAGAAGGAATTAGATCCTTGATGAACCATCATGTAGAATCTCCATGAAGAACTCTGGTACAAAAGAATAATGAAAAGAAGAGAAGATGAAAACACAAGGTGAAACCTTGTAACGATTTAGATGAATCTCCGTGGTGAAATAATTGAAAAAAAGGTTGGAACTCCAGGAAAAAGAGAAGATGAACAATTGATAGCGAGAATTAGTCATTGTGAATGAACTCTGGAGGAACAAATCCATCATTTGGATGAAGCAAGAATAAGAATTATGTTATGCGTATCCTTCACCAATTGAAGTTGATGACAAGCAAACGGATTACATACAACTTATTCTCGAAGAAAGGATTAGGATAGATACGGCGCCAACTTGAGAAGGTCTTCAACTAACCACCGGTGGAATCGAAACAACGAATGAATTGGTATGATAAAGAAGGAAGAGAAATCTTAAACGAACCACCGTAAGGATTGAAAAAGAACGAATAAAAGATAACGAAGCACCGGGAAGAATTATGAAATGAACGAAGATACTTGAGACAATCTAGATACATGAGAACGAAGAGATCGTGAATTGATTAGAGAAAACTTGAACGAAGCACCCGTAACATTTTTGAAGAACGAGAGCTGAAGCTGAAATGGATAATCCCGAAATGATGGCCTTCGGATAAACAAACTGAAAAACTCTTGAAATGCTCCGGATAGGTGAAAAGGATTCTCACAATCAAAAACAATTATGAGATGATGGCCGAGAATGGGGCAAGATATGGAGGAAAACTCTTCTTCGGTCTTCAAATCCGAGAATGACGACGATAAACACCACCATGAATTGTTGAGGCACTCCGAAATAAAGAAGAATATAAAAGTTGAATCAACAATGAAATGAATTTGAAAGATCTTGGAGAAAGACATTTGACTGATGATAAATCATTCTTACGCCAAACTTCAAAAAGATATTTGAGGATAGCTCCGGGAAAATAGAAGAGTCAGGTAAGATCCTGGAAAAGACTTGTGGGTTAGGGCCCACTCAAAAGATACACCGTTGAAAAGATTACTTGAAAAGAGAGATTGCACTGGTTGAATTAAAATGTCTTCAATGAGATACCCATCTCGAAAGAGCTTGAACGAATGCAGAGTGGAAACATGAATCTTCGAGATATCTTCAGCACTCCGGAACAACTGAATAGCGAGAGGTGAATGATTAAGAATTGCACCGGCATGAGAAAGCATTGAAATGAGGAAAGGGTATGATCAACACCAAAAGCTTGAATAGAATCCACCGGAGAAGAAAAAGAATGAAGAATGACGAACTTGAAGCTCCATTAGAATCTTCATGAGAATAGACGGATAAGAACATTGACGGAAAAAGAATGGAGAGGCTTCTCATCAATAAGATGATACTAGATTAAGAAATATTAGTCCTTGAAGAAAAGGGGTGGGTGGGCGGGAAAAACAAAGGCAACTTGGAGACGGATGAAACAAACACCGTTGAGAAGAACTGATACTTGATCTTTCGGATGTTGAAATATTTGGATCCACTTGAAGAGAAAACACGCCGGTTGAAAAGAATTAACATGACAATCTCGATTATCATGAAGGATTGGTATTCACGTCGGAGTATGAGAACACCGTTTAGAGAAGGTATGGAATCAACATTTGACTTCGAAGCAACTCGAATACCACAACTCAAAACAAAACAAAGGATTGGCTTCCAGAGTAAGCCGGAACAAACATATGATAGAGATTTCATCCGAAGTTTTCGTGGTGGGACCTACACGGGCTCGATCGTATAGCACCATCATGTACAAGGCAGTGCACATGACATACGAAGCGTCCCCGAGTCGGCATAGCCAAGGACTCTTTAAGACACAACGAGACCATTGTAAAACCAACCGTGGATAGGCGGACCACTAGACGTCGAACCCCAATTTCATATCATACATCTGTCAAAAAGATATCCTAAGAGGTACTTGAATTCCCACTTATAAACTCCCGAAATTTTTCCGGTTATGCAATCAGGTGTTGGGGATACAGGGGAAGCATAATATCTCACCCAAAACTAAAAAATCCTACATCCATCTGTATCCATCCTTCAACACATAACCAAGAAACCTTCGGAAATCGTTTACCTCAACCTTCGAAAAGCATCCGTTATACAAGTTATGGCAATACTCCTGAACTCTCGCCCCAGTACTGGGTGGCGTCGAGGTTATCTCACCAACAACTGCATAAAAGAGATTTTCTATGTCGGCGAAACTAAACTCAGGTATTCCCGAACTGCAACGATAAAATTGTGACGACAACACCTCGGAGCTCAACTCCCCGGGACACTGCCACAACCCCTAAATGACAGGAGGCACCAAGAACAATGTTCTCGTCACAAATCGATCGGAACGATTCCAAGATACCCGCGTGATCCTAAAATTTTTTTAGTGAAATTTGAGAAGAGAAGAGTCAAAACTCTACGTCAGGATGCCTCACCAGGGCAATGAAGGGACTGAGGAGTAAAAATAAATCCTAACTCTCCGATATATATAATCCTAAATGACTCAAAACATTTCTAGACTCACTAACGCCAGCGGTTCGATCAAGCAGGGGGCTCCTAAGGTCGGGGAAGGCTCTGATTACCAACTTGTAACGCCCTCGATGCGGCTATATCTCCCACGTGTCGAAGCACGACTTAGAGGCATAACCGCATTGAAAGCAATGTCGTAAGTGAGGTAATCTTCACACAACCCATGTAATACATAAGGGAAAGAGATACATAGTTGGCTTACATTCACCACTTCACACAATACATGAATAAAGCATTACATCATCCATATGCAATCAGGGTCCGACTACGGAACCAAAATAAAAGAAGACTACCCCAAAAGCTACACAGATCCCCGATCGACCCGACTGGGCTCCACTACTGATCAACTAGAACGACACAACACAAAGGACAAGATCTTTGTCGAGCTCCTCCTTGAGCTTGGTTGCGTCACCGGCTCGGTAACATCGGCACCTGCAAACTGGTTTTGAAAGTATCTGTGAGTCACAGGGACTCAGCAATCTCACACCCTGGCGATCAAGACTATTTAAGCTTATAGGTAAGGTAAAGGTATGAGGTGGAGCTGCAGCAAGTGACTAGCATATTAGGTGGCTAACATACGCAAATGGGAGCGGGAAGAGAAGGCAAAGGGCGATCGAGAAACTATGATCAAGAAGTGATCCTAGAACAACCTACGTCAGACATAACTCCAACACCGTGTTCACTTCCCGGACTCCGCCAGAAAGAGACCATCACAGTTACACACGCGGTTGATGTATTTTAATTAAGATCAGCTTCAGGTTTTCTACAACCGGACGTTAACAAATTCCCATCTGCCCATAACCGCGGGCACGGCTTTCGAAAGTTCAAATCCCTGCAGGGGTGTCCCAACTTAGCCCATCACAAGCTCTCACGGTCAACGAAGGATATTCCTTCTCCTGAGACATTCCGATCAGACTCGTTATCCCGGTTCTACAAGACATCTTCGACAATGGTAAAACAAGTCTAGCAACACCGCCCGAATGTGCCGACAAATCCCGATAGGAGCTGCACATATCTCGTTCTCAGGTCACACTTAGATAAGTCAAGCTACGAGTAAAACCAGCCCTCGAGTTTCCCCGAGGTGGCCCCGCAGGCTGCCCATTTTGGACCAACACTTAGAGAAGCACTGGCCCGGGGGGTTAAAATAAAGATGACCCTTGAGTCTGGGAAACCCAAGGGAAAAAGAGGCTAGGTGGCGAATGGTAAAACCAATGTTGGGCATTGTTGGAGGAGTTTTATTCAAGGCGAACTATCAAGGGGTTCCCATTATAACCCAACCGCATAAGGAACGCAAAATCCGGGAACATAACACCGATATGACAGAAACTAGGGCGGCAAGAGTGGAACAAAACACCAGGCATAAGGCCGAGCCTTCCACCCTTTACCAAGTATATAGATGCATTAATTAAATAAGATATATTGTGATATCCCAACAAGTAAACATGTTCCAACAAGGAACAACATCTCCATGTTCCAACAAGGAACAAACTTCAATCTTCACCTGCAACTAACAACGCTATAAGAGGGGCTTAGCAAAGCGGTAACATAGCCAAACAACGGTTTGCTAGGACAAGGTGGTTTAGAGGCTTGGTTCAACAATATGGGAGGCATGATAAGCAAGTGGTAGGTATCGCAGCATAGGCATAGCAAAAGAGCGAGCAACTAGCAAGCAAAGATAGAAGTGATTTCGAAGGTATGGTCAACTTGCGTGAAATCCCGCAACGAAGAAGAACGAGTCCATGAAGAAGACAACCGGACGTAGCCAACGGATCCTCACAAACGCAATGTTACCAGATTACCGAGAAGAAGAATACCGGAAGAAGCAAGCACCATAGTGAACAAGCATCACATAAGCATGGCACGATGTGCAAACAAGTATGATGCATGTCCGGTTTAATGAGGCATGGCATGGCAAAATGCACAAACAATCCTACAAATTAAGTGGAGCTCAACATGCAACGGAGTTGCATTTTGAAGAAAACACCACATGACTTATTTAGTTCTCTCTCGTTTAGGTACTCAACAAAACTAAATGTTGGTTAGCATGGCAAGAGGTGAAGCATACGAAAACTACCCATCTAGGCAAGTTTAAATGAGGCCGGAACAACAAACAACAAGTCCGGAAACTCCTCATGTGCACAATTTAGGTTTTGGAATTGTTCTGCCCCAAACCATATTTTATAGTTATTAAACATGCAAGATGATGCCCCCATGTTAAACTAGGCAAAATTCTACCCCATTTACATATAAAGGTTGTCAAGTTTGGAGGTACGGTTATTTAGTTATGAAATAAAGCATTTTAACATGACATAGGGGAAAAATTTATGCAAACATCATTTTAAACATAGATGAAAGTTGGATATTAATAAACTAGACAAAATTCTAGACATTTTACATATAAAGTTTGTTTTAATCCGATGCACGGGTGAGAAGTTATTAGATGCATGATTCTAGGGACTAAACTGCAAAACAGTTATTTCAGGGAAAAAGCTAAATCACATAACAGGGAAAAAATATAGAAACGGGCCGAATCTGCGATCGGGCCAACAGTGCACACAGGGCTAGGGGATTTGGAGGTGCTCACCATGGGCTTCGGCCCAGTCCAAGCAGTGGTGGGGCAGGCTGGATCCGTGTAGCCCACATGAGTAGGGAGGCTGCTCGGTCAAACTGGAGGGAGTCAAGCCGCTCGCCTTCACCGTAGAGGAAGCAGGGGTGCGGCGGCTGGGAGCAACACTCCAGCGAGCGAGGCAGAGAGGCGGTGAGGCGAGGGACTACAGGTGCGGCGGCCTAGAGCGGCAAGAGGTGGGGTCCACGGACCGACAGGGCGTCGACGCGGTCAATGCGGGCAGACGAGCAGGCGAGGCACAGGTTGCAGGCGCTCCTCTGCTCAAGAAGAAGCAGAGCAGCGGCGACGTCTTGGTGGGGCTGTAGGCGGCGCGGATCCAGGCGAGGACGGCGGCTCCGGTCGGCCAAAAGGTTCCGGTGAGCGAAGCTAGGTTCGAGGCTCGGTCAACGCGAACGGGACGAGGCGACTCTGCTCTCGTCTCTGAAGAACACACTGCAGCGGTGCGTGAGGCTCAGAGCTGCCGCGGCGGCAGAGACGAGCGGGTCCAGGGCGGGGCGTCGCCGGCGGGAACCGGCCGGGAACGGGCCAGGACGGCGAAGGAAGGCGACGACAGGGTCGAGGAGGACGGATCTGAACGGTGGAGGCTTGAGGCGCTGGTGCGGGCAAAGCTCAGCGAGGCCATGTCGCGGGGTGCTCCTGTCGACAGAGAAAGAAGAACAGAGAGAGATGAGAGAGGGAGAAACGGGGGGAGCACGGGAAGGAGAAGAAGGGGGCGACGCTCATCTGGTAATGGTCGTCGGAGATGTGGTCTGCCGGGGCGGCGGGGACGGCACGAGGCAGGAGGCGACAGGGAGCTTCTCTCCCTGGCTCATTATGAGGGGAATAGGGGTTCTGCATGGGCTGTGGTGGTTGGATAGATAGGTGCATGGATTGGATCGAATGGATTCCAGTGGGGATTGGTCGGCGATGGATCCAAGGAGAGACCAAGTGGCGACGGGATGGATCCCGAGAGAGAGGAAAAAGGCAGGTAGGTGGCGGCGGAGGGACAAGGCTCCTAGATTTTAGGGTTAGGTTGATTTGGTAGGTGGTGGTCTATAAATATAAGGAAAGGGGGGAGTTTGGATCATCCGATCAAAATCAGACGGTCGAAGATAAATAGCTTAGGAGAGTCCCATGTGAAACCGATGATGTTTTGTAGATGTTTGGGGATGATCCGGACACAACGGTGGGGACAGTCCGCGTCGGGTTCGGGACAACTTTCGGACGCGCGTGAGGGGGGGCAGGCTGATGAGAGAGGTTAGGTTGGACCTGGCGGTAGGTAGTGGGCTGTGTAGACGGTCTTGAGCTGAGAGAAGAGAAGAGAGAGAGGCCCGACGACTGTTTTCGGAGACCGAAAACGTCCGACGTGTGCCCGGCCACAATGCCGCTATAGTTTAACGGTTGGGCTATCAAACGAACTCCGAATGCGATGAAACTTGACAGGCGCTCTATCTACACTATAATAAGACCACACGCCAACTTTCAACCCAATCCGAGAACATTTTTCGGCCACTTATAAAATACTATTTCGGGCATGCCGCGGGCGCGTGCAAGTGTGTCTGGGCTCAGAACGGGCAACGGAAAGAACGAGGAGACCGAGACGGATGCAAGTTTTTAAAACATGATGATGCAATGCACCTGGTGACATGGCAAGATGCAACACGCAAGCTAATGACATGGCAACGTCGGCGAATAACTGGAAGACACCTGGCGCATCGGTCTCGGGGCGTCACAACCCCCGACCCCATCGCCCCGACGCCGTCGTGCGCCGCCGCCTCGCCCTCGTCCGCGTTGCCGCCACCGGATCCCCGCCGATCGCCAGATGTCCCCGTCCTCCTCGACCCCCACTGCCACCCCCCTACAGCTTCGTGGTGAGCTGTCACGCCTCCCCTCTCCCCCCTCTCTGCTCCCGGCCACGCCCGATGTGCGCTCCCGCGCACCGCCATCCCGCGTGCGTTCGGCCGCGCTCACCGCCGCATCCGCCATGCTCCCACGCACTCCCCGTCGCATCCTGGGCGTGCCCGTGCATGCCCAGGCGCGAATGCTCGCCGTGCTGCAGCTCCGCCCTTCCGGCGCCCGCACACCCTCAAAACCCGCGCCCCTGACGCCAACCCCTCCCACGTCCCGCATCATAGGCTTCGGCCTCGCCCGCACTGGCCATCCACCTCGCTCAAAGCCGGCGATTCTCTGGCCGTCCCCGGCGCCGGCCGTTGTCACCATCGCGTGCGCGGTGCCCGACCGCACCTGTAGGTCCAAACCGCAGGCCTGGGGGCCCCCCTCTGCTGCGTTTTCGGCCTTCTCCGACGAAGTGCCGCCACGGGAGAGGCTCACGGGAGCTCTCTCCGGCACCCGCCTACGTGTCATTCCCCCGGGGCCACCCGCTGGGTCGCTGACCAGTGGCCCCCAATGGCCCCCCTTACCTATGTCAAACGGGGCCCACGCCCTTGGAATGGTTATGAAAAATGAAAATAAATAAATAAATAAAATTAAATATTAAACAATTAATTAACTAAATAATTAACCTAATTAATTCTGTTTAAATTAACTAATCAAGTTTAATTAAACTAATTAACTATTTAATCTAACTAATCTGAATTAGGACTAAAAGTGAATGACATGCGGGTCCCCTGGCCCACTTTGACCAGTCAACTGGGACTGTTGACTGCTGACTCAACAGTTAACGGGTCCCATCTGTCATACCCATAGCAGTTTCTGTATTTAATAATTTGAATTAAATCAAATCAGGATATTAGAAAATGATTAAAACTGTAGAAAGTTATATAAAATAAACCATAACTCGGATGAAAAAACTTTGTACATGAAAGTTTCTTAGAACGATGAGACGAATCCGAATACGCGGTCCATTCGCCCGCCACACATCCCTAGCATAGCAAACACGCAACTTCCCCCTCTGGTTCATCTGTCCAAAAACACGAAACACAGAGAATACTTTCCCGGATGTTTTCCCCCTTCGCCGGTATCACCTACTACCGCGTTAGGGCACACCTAGCACCGCTCATTGTCACGTCACACATCGTCATGCTTATGTTTGCATTGTATTTATTGTTTGTCCCCCCTCTTCTCTCCGATAGACTACGAGACCGACGCTGCTGCCGCCCCGTTCGACTACGGAGTTAACGACCCCTCCTTCTTGCCAGAGCAACCAGGCAAGCCCCCCCTTGATCACCAGATATCGCCTATTCTTCTCTCTACTGCTTGCATTAGAGTACTATAGCATGTTACTGCTTTCCGCTAATCATATCATGATGCATAGCCTGTCATTTATTGCTACAATGGTTACCCTTACCTGCAATCCTAAATGCTTAGTATAGGATGCTAGTATTCCATCAGTGGCCCTACATTCTTGTCCGTCTGCCATGCTATACTACTGGGCCGTGATCACTTCGGGAGGTGATCACGGGCATATACTATATACTTTACACTGTTACATTACCAGTGATATTGTTTGGAGATGGGGGCTGAACGGGCAGGTGGCTCCATCCAGGTAGTGGTGGGTGCTACGTCTTGAGCTTGCGTTGGTTTTCCCTAAAGAGGAAGGGATGATGCAGCAGAGTAGCGTAAGTATTTCCCTCAGTTTTTGAGAACCAAGGTATCAATCCAGTAGGAGGCCACGCGCAAGTCCCTCATACCTACACAACACAAAGAGCTCAACGCAACCAACACAATTAGGGGTTGTCAATCCCTTCACGGTCACTTACGGACGTGAGATCCGATAGATAATATTTTTGGTATTTTTGATATAAAGATGCAAAGTGAAAAGTAAAAGGCAAAGTAAAAACAAAACAAGATTAAAGTGATGGAGATTGATATGATGAGAACAGACCCGGGGGCCATAGGTTTCACTAGTGGCTTCTCTCGAGAGCATAAGTTTTCTACGGTGGGTGAACAAATTACTGTTGAGAAATTGACAGAATTGAGCATAGTTATGAGAATATCTAGGCATCATCATGTATATAGGCATCACATCCGTGACAAGTAGATTGAAACAATTCTGCATCTACTACTATTACTCCACTCATCGACCGCTATACAGCATGCATCTAGAGTATTAAGTTAAAAACAGAGTAACGCTTTAAGCAAGATGACATGATGTACAGAGATAAATTCATGCAATATGAAATAAACCCCATCTTGTTATCCTCGATGGCAACGATACAATACGTGTCTTGCTGCCCCTTCTGTCACTAGGAAAGAACACCGCAAGATCGAACCCAAAGCTAAGCACTTCTCCCATGGCAAGAACTACCAATCTAGTTGGTCAAACCAAATGGATAATTCGAAGAGACTTGCAAAGATAACCAATCATACATAAAAGAATTCAGAGAAGATTCAACTATTGTTCATAGATAGACTTGATCATAAACCCACAATTCATCGGTCTCAACAAACACACTGCAAAAGAAGAAGATTACATCAAATAGATCTCCGCAAGAGAGGGGGAGAACATTGTATTGAGATCCAAAAAGAGAGAAGAAGCCATCTAGCTATTAACTATGGACCCGAAGGTCTGAGGTAAACTACTCACACTTCATCGGAGAGGCTAGGATGATGTAGAAGCCCTCCGTGATGACGGCCCTCTTCCGGCAGAGCTCCGAAACAGGCCCCAAGATGGGATCTTGTGGATACAGAAAGTTGCGGCGGTGGAATTAGGTTTTTGGCTCCTGTTCTGATCGTTTGTGGGTACGTGTGCATATATAGGAGGAAGAAGTACGTCGGAGGAGCAACGAGGGGCCCATGAGGCAGGGGGCGTGCCCCCACCCTCGTGACCGCCTCTTTTGTTCCTTGGAGCAGGGTCCAAGTCTCCTGGATCACATTCGGTGAGAAAATCACATTCCCAAAGATTTTATTCCGTTTGGACTCTGTCTGATATTCTGTTTCTTCGAAACACTGAAATAGGCAAAAAAACAACAATTCTGGGTTGGGCGTCCGGTTAATAGGTTAGTCCCAAAAATAATATAAAAGTGGAAAATAAAGCCCGATATAGTCCAAAACAGTAGATAATATAGCATGGAGCAATAAAAAATTATAGATACGTTGGAGGCGTATCAGGCATCCCCAAGCTTAATTCCTGCTCGTCCTCGAGTAGGTAAATGATAAAAAGAGAATTTTTGATGCGGAGTGCTACTTGGCATAATTTCAATGCAAAATTTCTTAATTGTGGTATGGATATTCAGATTAGAAAGATTCAAGACAAAAGTTCATATTTACATAAAGAATAATAACACTTCAAGCATACTAATAAAGTAATTATGTCTTCTCAAAATAACATGGCCAAAGAAAGTTATCCCTACAAAATCATATAGTCTGGCTATGCTCTATCTTCACCACACAAAGTATTTAAATCATGCACAACCCCGATGACAAGCCAAGCAATTGTTTCATACTCTAACTTTTTCAAAACTTTTTCAATCTTCACGCAATACATGAGCGTGAGCCATGGACATAGCACTATGTGGAATAGAAGGGTGGTTGTGGAGAAGACAAAAAGAGGGGAAGATAGTCTCACATCAACTAGGTGTATCAACGGGCTATGGAGAGGCCCATCAATAGATATCAATGTGAGTGAGTTGGGATTGCCATGCAACGGATGCACTAGAGCTATAAGTATATGAAAGCTCATCAAAAGAAACTAAGTGGGTGTGCATCCAACTCGCTTGCTCACGAAGACCTAGGGCAATTTGAGGAAGCCCATCATTGGAATATACAAGCCAATTTCTATAATGAAAAATTCCCACTAGTATATGAAAGTGACATAACGAGAGACTCTCTATCATGAAGATCATGATGCTACTTTGAAGCACAAGTGTGGTAAAAGGATAGTAACATTGTCCCTTCTCTCTTTTTCTCTAATTTTTTTATTTGGGCCTTTTCTCTTTTTTATGGCCTCTTTTTTTCGTCCGGAGTCTCATCCCGACTTATGGGGGAATCATAGTCTCCATCATCCTTTCCTCACTTGGGACAATGCTCTAGAAAATGATGATCATCGCACTTTTATTTTTCTTACAACTCAACAATTACAACTCGATACTTAGAACAATTATGAATCTATATGAATGCCTCCGGCGGTGTACCGGGATATGCAATGAATCAAGAGTGACATGTATGAAAGAATTATGAATGGTGGCTTTGCCACAAATACGATGTCAACTACATGATCATGCTAGCAATATGACAATGATGGAGCGTGTCATAATAAACGGAAAGGTGGAAAGTTGCATGGCAATATATCTCGGAATGGCTATGGAAATGCCATGATAGGTAGGTATGGTGGCTGTTTTGAGGAAGGTATATGGTGGGTGTATGATACCGGCGAAAGGTGCGCGGTATTAGAGAGGCTAGCAATGGTGGAAGGATGGGAAAAAGTGCATATAATCCATGGACTCAACATTAGTCATAAAGAACTCATATACTAATTGCAAAAATCAAGAAGTTATCAAAGCAAAGTATTACACGCATGCTCCTAGGGGGATAGATTGGTAGGAAAAGACCATCGCTCGTCCCCGACCGCCACTCATAAGGAAGACAATCAATAAATAAATTATGCTCCGACTTCATCACATAACGGTTCACCATACGTGCATGCTACGGGAATCACAAACTTTAACACAAGTATTCTTTAAATTCACAACTACTAAACTAGCATAACTCTAATATTATCACCTCCATATCTCAAAACAATTATCATGCTTCAATCTTCTCTTAGTATTCAACGCACTGAAAATGCGAATAAAACGGCAAGGGTGAATTGGGGGGAGAGGAAAACGAGAGGCAAATGGCAAATAATGTAATGCGGGAGATAGGGATTGTGATGGGTACTTGGTATGTTGACTTTTTGCGTAGACTCCCCGGAAACGGCGCCAGAAATCCTTCTTGCTACGTCTTGAGCTTGCGTTGGTTTTCCCTAAAGAGGAAGGGATGATGCAGCAGAGTAGCGTAAGTATTTCCCTCAGTTTTTGAGAACCAAGGTATCAATCCAGTAGGAGGCCACGCGCAAGTCCCTCATACCTACACAACACAAAGAGCTCAACGCAACCAACGCGATTAGGGGTTGTCAATCCCTTCACGGTCACTCACGGACGTGAGATTCGATAGATAATATTTTTGGTATTTTTGATATAAAGATGCAAAGTGAAAAGTAAAAGGCAAAGTAAAAACAAAACAAGATTAAAGTGATGGAGATTGATATGATGAGAATAGACCCGGGGGCCATAGGTTTCACTAGTGGCTTCTCTCGAGAGCATAAGTTTTCTACGGTGGGTGAACAAATTACTGTTGAGCAATTGACACAATTGAGCATAGTTATGAGAATATCTAGGCATGATCATGTATATAGGCATCACGTCCGTGACAAGTACATCGAAACGATTCTGCATCTACTACTATTACTCCACTCATCGACCGCTATCCAGCATGCATCTAGAGTATTAAGTTAAAAACAGAGTAACACTTTAAGCAAGATGACATGATGTAGAGAGATAAATTCATGCAATATGAAATAAACCCCATCTTGTTATCCTCGATGGCAATGATACAATACGTGTCTTGCTGCCCCTTCTGTCACTGGGAAAGAACACCGCAAGATCGAACCCAAAGCTAAGCACTTCTCCCATCGCAAGAACTACCAATCCAGTTGGCCAAACCAAACGGAGAATTCGAAGAGACTTGCAAAGATAACCAATCATACATAAAAGAATTCAGAGAAGATTCAAATATTGTTCATAGATAGACTTGATTATAAACCCACAATTCATCGGTCTCAACAAACACACCGCAAAAGAAGAAGATTACATCGAATAGATCTCCACAAGAGAGGGGGAGAACATTGTATTGAGATCCAAAAGGAGAGAAGAAGCCATCTAGCTACTAACTATGGACCCGAAGGTCTGAGGTAAACTACTCACACTTCATCGGAGAGGCTAGGATGATGTAGAAGCCCTCCGTGATGACGGCCCTCTTCTGGTGGAGCTCCGAAACAGGCCCCAAGATGGGATCTCGTGGATACAGAAAGTTGCGACAGTGGAATTAGGTTTTTGGCTCCTGTTCTGATTGTTTAGGGGTACGTGTGTATATATATGAGGAAGAAGTACGCCGGAGGAGCAACGAGGGGCCCACGAGGCAGGGGGCGCGCCCTAGGAGGGGGCGCCCCCCACCCTCGTGACCACCTCTTTTGTTCCTTGGAGCAGGGTCCAAGTCTCCTGGATCACGTTCGGTGAGAAAATCACGTTCCCGAAGATTTTATTCCGTTTGGACTCCGTGTAATATTCTGTTTCTTCAAAACACTGAAATAGGCAAAAAACAGCAATTCTGGGCTGGGCCTCCAGTTAATAGGTTAGTCCCAAAAATAATATAAAAGTGGAAAATAAAGCCCAATATAGTCCAAAAAAGTAGATAATACAGCATGGAGCAATCAAAAATTATAGATACGTTGGAGGCGTATCAGTGGGCCTGAGTTCCCGACGGCCCCCGACTGTTACTTTGAGGCGGAGCGACAGGGAAGGTTGAGACCACCTAGGAGAGAGGTGGGCCTGGCCCTGGTCGGCGTTCGCAGTTACTTCAAAATAACACGCTTAACGAGATCTGGATATTTGATTTGAGTCTGGCTACTGGCCTATACGCACTAACCATCTACCCCGGGACAGTTATGGGCACTCGACGTCATGGTATCAGTCGAAGCCTTCGTGACTTCAGCGACTGAGCGGCGCGCGCCGGATTGGACCGGAATGCCTGCTAGGCTAGGTCTGCTTCTGGCCGCGTTCGCAACGTGCAAGTGTGGAAAGGGCGATGGGCCCAGACCCCTGCGCCATAGGATTTAGACCGATGTGCTGACCTCTCTGTTGTGCCTAGGTAGGTCTCGACGTGTTGATCTTCCGAGGCCTGGCATGACCCAGGAAAGTGTGTCCGGACAAAGGGGGTCGAGCGTGTTGGGAAATGTGGTGCACACATGCAGGGAAGTTAATCTATTCGAATAGCCGTGATCTTCGGTAATAGGACGACTTGGAGTTTTACCTTGACCTTATGACAACTAGAACCAAATACTTAATAAAACACACCCTTCCAAGTGCCAGATACAACCGGTGATCTCTCTCTCTCACATCATCGGTTAGGTTTATGCTATGCGGTGCTACTTGGAGGACTTCAGTCTACTCTCTTCTACATGCTGCAAGACGGAGGCTGCCAAAAGCGTAGTCTTCGACGGGATTAGCTATCCCCCTCTTATTCTGGCATTCTGCAGTTCAGTCCACCGATATGGCCCCTTTACACATATATCCATGCATATGTAGTGTAGTTCCTTGCTTGCGAGTACTTTGGATGAGTACTCACGGTTGCTTTCTCCTTCTTTCCCCCCTATCCCTTCTACCTGGTTGTCGCAACCAGATGTTGGAGCCCAGGATCCAGACGCCACTGTTGCCGACGACTCCTACTACACCGGAGGTGCCTACTACTACGTGCAGCCCGCTGACGGCGACCAGAAGTAATTTAGGAGGATCCCAGGCAGGAGGCCTGCGCCTCTTTTGATTTTTATCCTAGTTTGTGCCAGCCTTCTTAAGGCAAACTTGTTTAACTTATGTCTGTACTCAGATATTGTTGCTTCCGCTGACTCGTCTATGATCGAGCTCTTGTATTCGAGTCTTCGAGGCCCCTGGCTTGTAATATGATGCTTGTATGACTTATTTTATTTGTAGAGTTGTGTTGTGATATCTTCCCGTGAGTCCCTGATCTTGATCGTACACGTTTGCGTGTATGATTAGTGTACGGTCAAATTGGGGGCATCACAAGTTGGTATCAGAGCCGACTGCATGTAGGAATCCCCCTTCCACACTCCTTGGCCGAAGTCGAGTCTAGACATTACAAAACTTTTTACTAACATGGTTGTGTGCCTTACGGGCCCACGTCGCCATTTGGGTGGTATTAGGATCTTTTACTCCTCAATCTTTACTCTGGGACTCTGGACTCTCTTCTACTCGGGTTAAACGAATTTGCTAACTCTAACTCTAGGTTCTCATAATTACTTCCTTCCGGAGAGCCCCTTATTACAAATGATCGCCTGCTGCACCAGTAGATTCAGAAGATACTCTCCGATGTTCTCTCGAGACTTTGTCCCTGTTGCTTTTGCAATTCCGTACCACCGAAAGATCACTATGGATAAATACTTACACCTGTCATTCTTACTTTTCTTCCCAGTCGATCTTGTTATTACAAGATACCCTGAGAATACTTTGTGCCTACTGCCTTGCAATTCTTTGCCACCTGAATACCCCTACGGATAATTTCTCGCACTTATCGAGTATCCGCTCATCCCCAGATGATTCATGTATTTCACAAAATTCTTCAAAATACCATTCGGTCTTCTGGAAATCCTAAACAGCTTATTGCTCCGGAAATTCTTACTTGCTTGCATTATGGTTAATCCCATAAGTATAGTAATCTTATTGGCAGCCTTTGTCACTATCATTTTGAGTCCATTGATTCAAAATATTACGAATGCTCGCAATCCTCAATCAGATCCTAGAATTCATCCTTTCGGCTCAGACATCATTTTAAACATGAGCCGGATCTCGACCAATCAAATTGTTGTCAATTTTACCCCTAAGGTTACTCAACCTATCCATCCTTAATCTGAGCATTTGCTTCTGATCCTTTGATTTGGAAACCATAATTGCTTTACATGTGAGCTTTGAATTAGTCAGTTGCTTCTATAATCCAATGCCTTCACATTGTTTCTTCCAATGGTTGTGTGCCGATACTCACATCAGCTCTGTTATGGACCGGCAGATCCTTTAATGGATTTTATCCGACAATGTCCTTCATATTAAATAACTTTGTGAGCCTTCCCTCGGATACATAATGCCTTCGGTAAATTGTATCCTCTACTTTCTCAACCTTGCTTTGCTTTCGAGCTTGAGTTATTTACTTCTGAACTTTGTAGTATATATATGTTCCTAAGATACCCGATGGGTTGGACCAATGCCTTCCCTAATCTGTGCAAACCCGAGAGTTTTCACGAGTCCTATTCTTCTGGTGATTTACCAGATAAAATTTCAACACTACGACTTCGTCGAAAATGAGAAGTGAATGAAAGGGTATGCATTGGAGAAGTGGGAGGCGAACTTGAACCTTGCGTTCATGCCCATGGACAGATGTAGATCTTATCATTAAAGCTTCTCTTAAATTAATTATTCCTTTGGTATAAGTTCATCTTATATCTGGGATCTGGCCTTTTGCAATCGTGGTTCTGACCATATTCTCCTTTAAATACCATTTCTCGTGCAAGTTTAAGCACTTGTCTTCTGCGGAGTAATACCCAAGTCTAACCTCTACTTTGATTTGTCGTCGAGTATTACCCCCTGGTATCTCAAGATTATCACGGAACTGCATAACTTCTTATGAGTTCTTCATCAAGTGCTACATTCTCATTGATTCCAATTTTTCACGGGCTCTGAGTTAGTAAACACTCAAAGACACCGATAACTGACTCGAGTCCGCATCGCGATTAAAAAAACTCTTGGTAACTTTCATTACTTACGAGTTTGAACTCAATCACGTCATTCCTAGCCTGATCGGCTATATCATTATCGTGCTGATTTTAACTGTGCTACCTGCTTAACCCCGTAGCACAACTTTCGATGATGAGTTAAGCTTATGTCGATCTTCCTCGTCATATTAGTTCGCCTTGAAAAACAAGCTTGATTTCAAGTTTGTGTCCTACCCATGGTTCTAATAACCTTCCGCTTCATCATTCCTTTGACTTGATGTCGTCACTGATTGATTACATCTTCATGAAATCTATCAACAAATGTGTCGTGATCATCATCAACCTTATGAGCTCTTCCGGGATATCAATTGAGTTCATGATGAGAAATACCATCCTTGCCCCCGATGATTTGTGTTATCTTTGACCACTTTATTGCCTTCTGTTCAACACAAACTTGTTCGTGTTTTGTGTTATACCTTGAGATCCCTTCTATCCAACATTTGTTCTTCTTTACCTTGGAGTATTACCATCTTTTAATATCAAGGATGTTGTGAGGACTGCTCCACCTCTTAATGGAATTCTTGGTATTGTGATGCTTCTCACCACCACCATTATTTCTTGGTCCTCGTGTTGATTCCAACCGGTGTACCAACAAGTGAACGGTGTTGTTTGAATTCTACCCTTATAGCAACCCTATTGCTTTGAAGTTAATGGTCGGCCGTTCATTCTTAGACTATTGATTATTGAATCACCATTCTGACATTGGTCGTGCAGCCCAACCCATATTTCGGGCGCAACTTTCAACCAATGTTTAATTGTGTATGTTTTCCTCGAGCATGCTTCATTATATCATTTGATCTGACAAATATTATCTCCTTATCCACATAATTGAGGAGATGCATCTTTTTGGATACCTCGTTGAATTATCGCTGAGTCCGTCAGCCACTTCCTCATCCTCTCCTTGGTTTAATGATGAACTCTGGTTTTGGAACTTGCTTCCATGGTTCATTTCCTGAGAATCTTAAGACGTACTTGCGTTAATTTGTGTTGCATCTTTCCTTCTTGGGCATCCTGAGTCTGAGGTATCCTAACACCAATCAGATCTGAAACTCGGTCAGTTATGATGATTGGGACATATGTCCAAGAGTTATAACATTGGTCTTTATATGACACGGTAAGATGATCTCATGCCTAGCACACCTGACCGGAGGACCTATTGTTATAGTATCCTCTTTAGCAATGTTAACCATTCTTTCGTGAGGAAATTGTAAGACTTATTCTATAAGTTGTTCCTGATGAATCCCTTAAGTATCCAAAGTCTGACCTGGCTCGAAGACCATGTCAATGCTATCTTGAACCATGTCTGTGGTACTCCGATCATCAATAATAACATTTGAAGAATAATGCAAACAATTTCTTTATTAATTACCCTGAACACCGTTGTATGGGTAATGTCATGAAATTTCTCTCCCCTTACCTAAAGGGTTTTCTACATTATATCCTGTCAAGGATATCATGCTTTGCTTGTCCTTGGGAAGGATATATCCCCTGAAATATGTGTCTAAACACATTTTCCTTTCCATTGTTTTGTTTAATCTGATACATATGTTTTCCTTTCCATTGTTTGGTTTAAGCTTTCTTGTGATCTATATGATCTAAGCAGTAATATTCTCCTACTTTTGTAAGCACCTCGGTGTACAACTCTGTTAGTAAGAACCTGTTACTATTGTTGATGACATTCCGGTATCCACCGACGGACAAGAACTTTGCCTAATGGTCCGCCTCGTACAACGAGCAGGAAAAGGGTTCTCTTCGTCCCTTGACCTTGGTACCGACGTTGTTGCCAACATAACTGACAGGCTACCCTCTGACAGGCCTTACTTACATGATCGTGCAAGACATCATCACCCTTCCTACTTTTAACCCACATGGTGGGCCCATAACCCACAGGTCCCAGGATCGAAACCTGGCTCTGATACCAACTTGTGACGCCCAGCTTTCTTGTGATCTATATGATCTAAGCAGTAATATTCTCCTGCTTTTGTAAGCACCTCGGTGTACAACTATGTTAGTAAGAACCTGTTACTATTGTTGATGACATTCCAGTATCCACCGACGGACGAGAACTTTGCCTAATGGCCAGCCTCGTTCAACGAGCAGGAAAAGGGTTCTCTTCGTCCCTCGCCCTTGGTACCGACATTGTTGCCAACATAACTAACATGCTACCCTCTGACAGGCCTTACTTACATGATCGTGCAAGACGTCATCACCCTTCCTACTTTTAACCCACATGTGCGGCCCATGGGCCCACGTCGAAACCTGACTCTCCTGTACACCCCCTGTTCCCAAAGTTATTCCTCCCGCGTGGACTCGTATGTAATTCATGAGCCACCTCCCGATGAGATCACAAATTCTGGCATCGGAAACAATAATTATTCCGTTGCTTTGAAACCCCTTTCACCTTCTGACTAGGCATTGAACAATTGCCTGAATGCTTGAAACTTCTTATTGTACCTTCGAACTTTACTCTCGATGTGTTTTATTTATTCAAACTCGAGAGGTACTCATATGCTCATTCATGGGTTAATCCCAGATTATTACCTTTATAACATTCTGTCATTGTCGATCTGCTCCGTTACCTATTCGTAAGTACGGTGAAGTTCCTGAAGGAAGGACGACAACTTCATCATGACGACCGGAAGCAGAGGACTGAAGACATCAATGTAATGGATCGACCCCTTCGCATCGAGAAGAATCGTTAGAATTTCATAACCAGATCCCTTCCCCCTTATAACCGCTCCTAAATCTCGGGACGAGATTTCTTGTAGTGGAGGAGAATTGTGACGCCCGGATAGTTAAGCTACAGTAACCCTCTGCTAATTATGCCACGTCACCTCGATTACTGTAGATGAACTCGCGTTGATTCGAAACCGATTCTAATTCAATTTCCAAACCAAGGCAAACAACAAAAAAATTTAAACTTTCAAAGTAAAATGCACTAAGCGTGTCACATAAATCATAAGTAATTATGGTGGTGAAACCACACTTTTATAAAAGTGTTTAAATGCACTATAGTAAATAAAACAGTAGCAAAACTACTATTTAAATGATATTTAAAAATTGAACAATTACAAAACAATTTTTAGTTTGGGTAGAAAAATAATGTGACAGTGGCATTGTTGGTAACATCCATTTAGGTGTCATTTTGGTATGTAATGAAACTATTATAAATAGGAACTGAAAGGAAAATAAAATAAATAAGATAAGGGAAATAAAAGTAAAAAGAAAAACAAAACAAAGGAAGCAAAAAAAAAGGAATAGGACCCCCCGACCCAACTGGGCCACGGCCCAGCTAGCCGGCCCACCCCGCCTACCTTAACCCCACTCCCCTGAAACCCTAGCGCCGCACACCCCCACTCGCCCCCACGATCCCCACTCGTTCTCCCCCCCGATCTGGATCGGGGGGCAACTTCCCCGATGCCCAGCGCTTGTCGCCATCCAGAGCACCTCGGCCGTCGCCAACGCCGCCCTCCCCACCGGAACTCCTTCCTCTCCCTCCTCTGCCCGATCTGGATCGGGGCAAACCCCCGACCCCATCGCCCCGCCGCCGCCGTGCGTCGCCGCCTCGCCCTCGTCCGCGTCGTCGCCACTGGAGCCCCGCCGATCGCCGGACGTCCCCATCCTCCTCGACCCCCACTGCCACCCCCCTACAGCTTCGTGGTGAGCTGTCGCGCCGGTCACGCCTCCCCTCTCCCCCCTCTATGCTCCTGGCCACGCCCGATGCGCGCGCCCGCGCACCGCCGTCCCGCGTGCGTTCGGCCGCGCTCACCGCCGCATCCGCCACGCTCCCACGCACTCCCCGTCGCATCCAGGGTGCGCCCGTGCATGCCCAGGCACGAGTGCTCGTCGTGCTGCAGCTCCGCGCTTCCGATGCCCGCACACCCGCAAAACCCGCACCCCTGACGCCAACCCCTCCCGCGTCCCGCATCACTGGCTTCGACCTCTCCCGCACTAGCCATCCACCTCGCTCAAAGCCGGCGATGCTCCAACCGTCCCCGGTGCCGGCCGTTGTCACCATCGCGTGCGCGGTGCCGGACCGCACCTGTAGGTCCAAACAGCAGGCCTGGGGGCCCCCTCTGCTGCGTTTCCGGCCTTATCTGGCGAAGTGCCGCCACGGGAGAGGCTCACCGGAGCTCTCTCCGGCACCGCCTACGGGGCATTCCCCCGGGGCCACCCGCTGGGTCGCTGACCAGTGGCCCCCAATGGCCCCCCTTACCTATGTCAAACGGGGCCCACGCCCCTGGAACGGTTTAAAAAAATGAAAATAAATAAATAAAATTAAATATTAAACAATTAATTAACTAAATAATTAACCTAATTAATTCTGTTGAAATTAACTAATCAAGTTTAATTAAACTAATTACCTATTTAATCTAACTAATCTGAATTAGGACTAAAAGTGAATGACATGCGGGTCCCCTGGCCCACTTTGACTAGTCAACTGGGACTGTTGACTGCTGACTCAGCAGTTAACGGGTCCCATCTGTCATACACATGAACACACTGCTGGGTACACTTCCGTGTACCCATAGCAGTTTCTGTATTTAATAATTTGAATTAAATTAAATCAGGATATTAGAAAATGATTAAAATTGTAGAAAGTTATATAAAATAAACCGTAACTCGGATGAAAAAACTTTGTGCATGAAAGTTGCTCAGAACGACGAGACGAATCCGAATTCGCGATCCATTCGCCCGCCACACATCCCTAGCATAGAAAACACGCAACTTCACCCTCCGTTACACCCATCCAAAAACGCGAAACACCGGGAATACTTTCCCGGATGTTTTCCCCCTTCGCCGGTATCACCTACTACCGCGTTAGGGCACACCTAGCACCGCTCATTGTCACGTCACACATCGTCATGCTTATGTTTGCATTGTATTTATTGTTTCTCCCCCCTCTTCTCTGCGATAGACTACGAGACCGACGCTGCTGCCGCCCCGTTCGACTACGGAGTTGACGACCCCTCCTTCTTGCCAGAGCAACCAGGCAAGCCCCCCCCTTTGATCACCAGATATTGCCTATTCTTCTCTCTACCGCTTGCACTAGAGTAGTGTAGCTTGTTACTGCTTTCCGTTAATCCTATCCTGATGCATAGCCTGTCATTTGTTGCTACAGTGGTTACCCTTACCTGCAATCCTAAATGCTTAGTATAGGATGCTAGTATTCCATCAGTGGCCCTACATTCTTGTCCGTCTTCCATGCTATACTACTGGGCCATGATCACTTCGGGAGGTGATCACGGGCATATACTATATACTTTACACTGTTACATTACCGGTGATACTGTTTGGAGATGGGGGCTGAAGGGGCAGGCGGCTCCATCCAGGTAGTGGTGGGCCTGAGTTCCCGACGGCCCCCGACTGTTACTTTGAGGCGGAGCGACAGGGAAGGTTGAGACCACCTAGGAGAGAGGTGGGCCTGGCCCTAGTCGGCGTTCGCGGTTACTTCAAAATAACACGCTTAACGAGATCTGGGTATTTGATCTGAGTCTGGCTACTGGCCTATACGCACTAACCATCTACGCGGGGACAGATATGGGCACTCAACGTCGTGGTATCAGCCGAAGCCTTCGTGACGTCAGCGACTGAGCGGCGCGCGCCGGATTGGACCGGAATGCCTGCTAGGCTAGGTCTGCTGCCGGCCACGTTCGCAACGTGCAGGTGTGCAAAGGGCGATGGGCCCAGACCCCTGCGCCATAGGATTTAGACCGGCGTGCTGACCTCTCTGTTGTGCCTAGGTAGGGCTGCGACGTGTTGATCTTCCGAGGCCGGGCATGACCCGGGAAAGTGTGTTCGGACAAAGGGGATCGAGCGTGTTGGGAAATGTGGTGCACCCCTGCAGGGAAGTTAATCTATTCGAATAGCTGCGATCTTCGGTAACAGGACGACTTGGAGTTGTACCTTGACCTTATGACAACTAGAACCAGATACTTAATAAAACACACCCTTCCAAGTGCCAGATACAACCGGTGATCGCTCTCTCACAGGGCGACGAGGGGAGGATCATCGGTTAGGTTTATGCTATGCGGTGCTACTTGGAGGACTTCAATCTACTCTCTTCTACATGCTGCAAGACGGAGGCTGCCAGAAGCGTAGTCTTTGACAGGATTAGCTATCCCCCTCTTATTCTAGCATTCTGCAGTTCAGTCCACCGATATGGCCCCTTTACACATATATCCATGCATGTGTAGTGTAGTTCCTTGCTTGCGAGTACTTTGGATGAGTACTCACGGTTGCTTTCTCCTTCTTTTCCCCCTATCCCTTCTACCTGGTTGTCGCAACCAAATGTTGGAGCCCAGGATCCAGACGCCACCGTTGACGACGACTCCTACTACACCGGAGGTGCCTACTACTACGTGCAGCCCGCTGACGGCGACCAGGAGTAGTTTAGGAGGATCCCAGGCAGGAGGCCTGCGCCTCTTTCGATTTGTATCCCAGTTTGTGCTAGCCTTCTTATGGCAAACTTGTTCAACTTATGTTTGTACTCAGATATTGTTGCTTCCGCTGACTCGTCTATGATCGAGCTCTTGTATTCGAGCCTTCAAGGCCCCTGGCTTGTAATATGATGCTTGTATGACTTATTTTATTTGTAGAGCTGTGTTGTGATATCTTCCCGTGAGTCCCTGATCTTGATCGTACACGTTTGCGTGTATGATTAGTGTACGGTCAAATTAGGGGCGTCACACTTGATGTCTTCTTTTTGTGTAACTCCTTGACGACTTGTCCTTCCTTTCTGAGTCCTTGCTTCTCCGAGAGGGTCTTCGTTCATAACGATCATCTCTACCCCGTCTCTTTATTGATGGTGATTCTTCTCTTCTACTCCTTCTTTTGGGAGAATCTTCTATTATTTTGTAGGGGGCCGTACATTCATTGGAGTAGTGTCCGGGTCTTCCATAATTGTAGCAATTACGCTCAAGACTAGAAGATCTTTTGTCATTGTAGGACCTTGACTTGGAACTTCTTTCCTTGCTTCTACTCTTGTAGAACTTGTTGAAGTTCTTCACCATTAGACTCAATTCTTCACTGAAGGTTTGCTTGTCACTTGATGGTGTGTGAGCATCAAACGAGGCTTTGTAAGCACCACTTGACTTGTTGTGAAGCTCTTCCTTATCCTTGAGTGACATCACATGAGCAACAATTCTTCCAATAACTTCTGTTGGCTTGAGATCTTTGTAATTGGGCATCATTTGGATGAATGTTCACACGGTATCATATTTTCCATCCAGGGCTCTTAGGATCTTCTTGATGATGAATCTATCGGTCATCTCTTCACTTCCTAAGCCGGCAATCTCATTTGTGATGAGAGCAAGCCTAGAGTACATTTCAGCGACGCCTTCATGATACGTCTCCAACGTATCTATAATTTTTGATTGTTCCATGCTATATTATATCCTGTTTTGGACATCATTAGGCTTTATTATACACTTTTATATTATTTTTTGGACTAACCTATTAACCGGAGGCCAGCCCAGAATTGTTGTTTTTGCCTATTTCAGAGTTTCACAGAAAAAGAATATCAAACGGAGTCCAAACGGAATGAAACCTTCGGGAACGTGATTTTCGGAACGAACATGATCCAGAGGACTTGGACCCTACGTCAAGAAAGCAACCAGGAGGGCACGCGGTAGGGGGCGCGCCTACCCCCAGGCGCGCCCTCCACCCTCGTGGGGCCCATGTTGCTCCACCGATGTACTTCTTCCTCCTATATATACCTACGTATCCCCAAACTACCAGATACGGAGCCAAAACCCTAATTCCACCGCCGTAACTTTCTGTATCCATGAGATCCCATCTTGGGGCCTTTTCCGGAGCTCCGCCGGAGGGGGCATCGATCACAAAGGGCTTCTACATCAACACCATAGCCTCTCCGATGAAGTGTGAGTAGTTTACTTCAGACCTTCGGGTCCATAGTTATTAGCTAGATGGCTTCTTCTCTCTTTTTGGATCTCAATACAAAGTTCTCCCCCTCTCTTGTGGAGATCTATTCGATGTAATCTTCTTTTGCGGTGTGTATGTTGAGACCGATGAATTGTGGGTTTATGATTAAGTTTATCTATGAACAATATTTGAATCTTCTTTGAATTCTTTTATGTATGATTGGTTATCTTTGCAAGTCTCTTCGAATTATCAGTTTGGTTTGGCCTACTAGATTGATCTTTCTTGCAATGGGAGAAGTGCTTAGCTTTGGGATCAATCTTGCGGTGTCCTTTCCGAGTGACAGTAGGGGCAGCAAGGCACGTATTGTATTGTTGCCATCGAGGATAACAAGATGGGGTTTATATCATATTGCATGAGTTTATCCCTCTACATCATGTCATCTTTCTTAAAGCGTTACTCTGTTCTTTTGAACTTAATACTCTAGATGCATGCTGGATAGCGGTCGATGTGTGGAGTAATAGTAGTAGATGCAGGCAGGAGTCGGTCTACTTGTCTCGGATGTGATGCCTATATACATGATCATACCTAGATATTCTCATAACTATGCTCAATTCTGTGAATTGCTCAACAGTAATTTGTTTACCCACCGTAATACTTATGCTCTCGAGAGAAGCCATTAGTGAAACCTATGGCCCCCGGGTCTATTTTCCATCATATTAATCTTCCGTCAACAAGCTATTTCCTTTTCCATTTATTTTGCTTTATTTACTTTGCATCTTTATTATAAAAATACCAAAAAAATATTATCTTATCATATCTATCAGATCTCACTTTCATAAGTGACTGTGAAGGGATTGACAACCCCTTTATTGCATTGGTTGCGAGGATTTTATTTGTTTGTGTAGGTGCGAGGGACTCGTGTGTGGCCTCCTACTGGATTGATACCTTGGTTCTCAAAAACTGAGGGAAATACTTACGCTACTTTGCTGCATCACCCTTTCCTCTTCAAGGGAAAACCAACGCAGTGCTCAAGAGGTAGCAAGAAGGATTTCTGGCGCCGTTGCCGGGGAGTCTACACAAAAGTCAACATACCAAGTACCCATCACAAACCCTTATCTCCCGCATTACATTATTTGCCATTTGCCTCTCGTTTTCCTCTCCCCCACTTCACCCTTGCCGTTTTATTCGCCCTCTCTCTCTATCCTCCTTCTCTTTCTCTATTTGCCTCTTTTTGCCCGTCTCTTGCTTGCTTGTCGTTATGGCTAGTCCCCTATCTTCTCCGTTGTCTCCCGAAAATGAAGTTCTTAATTTTAAGCAAAGGGAAGGAGAAAATCTAAAATACGCTTGGTACAGAATTTGCAATGCTCAAAATAGATCTACCAGAAAGCAATCTACTTCCGTTCTTCTCCGCAATTTTTATGTAGGCACTACTCCTTGGCACAGATATGTCCTTGATACCATTACCGGAGGGAATTTCTTGGGTAGCCACACTTTTGATTCCTATAAGTCTATGATAGATTTGTTTGGCTCGCCTCCTCTTTTGGTTAATGGAACTATGTTAACTTTGGAGCATGTAATGCAAAATTTTGAAATTATTGAAAATAAAGTTGCTACCGTAGAGTTAATTGAAAATGTGGATAAAAAGACCCACAACCAAATTACTCAATATGGATCTAAAGTAGGAGTCACTTTGAAAAAATATTAAGGAGAAGGAACCCATAGTTAATGAAAGAATAAATCAGGATTCCACTAGAATCGATAAACTTGAGGGTATCATTACCAACTTGGGAACCACCATTTCTTCCGTAAAGAATACTCCAAGTCCTCCAACTAAAATTGCCAAGCTTATGTATGTTCCTAAAAATAAGGGTGAAACCTCTAGCAAGGAAACTGCGGATCTCAAATCTATAAGTATTAATCCCAATCTTTTTGCTATCATTAACTATTTGCTACTAATGATTGTTTCGATTTTGTGCCTAGAAGTTTGATAATTGATAAAAGGAAAGAAACTCTTGTGCCTAGATGTCTCATTAAAGAATTACCAACTAAAGATACCTAGATCTATCCTTGCTTTTATACCTAGCTAGGGGCGTTAAACGATAGCGCTTGTTGGGAGGCAACCCAATTTTATTTTGTTCCTTGCTTTTTGATCCTGTTTAGTAATAAATAATTTATCTAGCCTCTGTTTTTTTTGTGTTTTTTGTGTTTAATTAGTGTTTGTGCCAAGTAGAACCGTTGGGAAGACTTGGGGAAAGTCTTTTTAATCTTGCTGTAAGAAAACAGAAACTTTAGCGCTCACGAGAATTGCTTCCATTTTTATTTGGAAAGTTTTATTTAGTTAATTCCTTTTGCAGATTATTAATAGATCAATTCCTCACATCTAGAAATTTATTTTAGAATTTTTGGGGTTCCATAACTTGTGTTAGCTGCAGATTACTACAGACTGTTCTGTTTTTGACAGATTCTGATTTTCATGTGTTGTTTGCTTATTTTGATGAATCTATGGCTAGTAAAATAGTTTATAAAACATATAGAAGTTGGCATAAAGTAGGTTTAACACCAATATAAATAAAGAATGAGTTCATTAAAGTACCTTGAAGTGGTGTTTTGTTTTCTTTCGCTAACGGAGCTCACAAGATTTTCTACTTTAAGTTTTGTGTTGTGAAGTTTTCAAGTTTTGGGTGAAAGATTTGATGGATTATAGAACAAGGAGTAGCAAGAGCCTAAGCTTGGGGATGCCCATGGCACCCCAAGATAATCTAAGGACACCTAAAAGCCCAAGCTTGGGGATGCCCCGGAAGGCATCCCCTCTTTCGTCTAGTTCCATCGGTAACTTTACTTGGAGCTATATTTGTATTTACCACATGATATGTGTTTTGCTTGGAGCGTCTTGTACTAGTAGATTCTTTATTTGTTAGTTTTCCACAATCATCCTTGCTGTACACACCTTTTGAGAGAGACACACATGATTCGGAAATTGTTAGAATACTCTATGTGCTTCACTTATATCTTTTGAGTTATATAGTTTTTGCTCTAGTGCTTCACTTATATCTTTTTGGGCAAGGTGGTGGATTTGTTTTATAGAAACTATTGTTCTCTCATGCTTCATTTAGATTATTTTGAGAGACCTACAAAACAGCATGGTAATTTGCTTTAATCATGTTAGGCATTCAAGATTAATAAAAAATTCTTATGAGTGTGTTGAATACTATGAGAAGTTTGATACTTGATAATTGTTTTGAGATATGGAGATGGTGATATTAGAGTCGTGGTAGTTGAGTAGTTGTGAATTTGGGAAATGCTTGTATTGAAGTTTGTGATTCCCGTAGCATGCACATATGGTGAACCGTTATGTAAAGAAGTTGGAGCATGAATTATTTATTGATTGTCTTCCTTATGAGTGGCGGTCGGGGACGGTCTTTTCCTACCAATCTATCCCCCTAGGAGCATGCGCGTAGTACTTTGCTTCGATAACTAATAGATTTTTGCAATAAGTATGTGAGTTCTTTATGACTACTGTTGAGTCCATGGATTATACGCACTCTCACTCTTCCACCATTGCTAGCCTCTCTAATACCGCGCACCTTTCAACGGTATCATACACCCACCATATATCTTCCTCAAAACAGCCACCATACCTACCTATCATGGCATTTCCATAGCCATTCCGAGATATATTGCCATGCAACTTTCCACCGTTCCGTTTACTAAGACACGCTCCATCATTGTCATATTGCTTTGCACGATCATGTAGTTTGACATTTTAGTTGTGGCAAAGCCACCATTCATAATTCTTTCATACAAGTCACTCATGCATCATTGCTATCCCGGTATACCGCCGGAGGCATTCATATAGAGTCATACTTTGTTCTAGTATCGAGTTGTAATCATTGAGTTGTAAATAAATAGAAGTGTGATGATCATCATTCATAGAGTATTGTCCCCCAAAAAAGAGAAATGCCAAATAAAAAAGAAGTCCCAAAAATATATATAAAAAGGGACAATACTACTATCCTTTTTCCACACATGTGCTTCAAAGTAGTACCATGATCTTCATGATAGAGAGTCTCCTATGTTATGACTTTCATATACTAGTGGGAATTTTTCATTATAGAACTTGGCTTGTATATTCCAATAATGAGCTTCCTCAAAATGCCCTAGGTCTTCGTGAGCAAGAGAGTTGGATGCACACCCACTTAGTTCTTTTTGTTGAGCTTTCATATACTTATAGCTCTAGTGCATACATTGCATGGCAATCCCTACTCACTCACATTGATATCAATTAATGGGCATCTCCATAGCCCGTTGATACGCCTAGTTGATGTGAGACTATCTTCTCCCTTTTTGTCTTCTGCACAACCACCATTCTATTCCACATATAGTGCTATGTCCATGGCTCACGCTCATGTATTGCATGAAGATTGAAAAAGTTTGATAACACCAAAAGTATGAAACAATTGTTTGGCTTGTCATCGGGGTTGTGCATGATTTAAATACTTTGTGTTGTGAAGATGGAGCATAGCCAGACTATATGATTTTGTAGGGATAACATTCTTTGGCCATGCTATTTTGAAGAGACATAATTGCTTAGTTAGCATGCTTGAAGTATTATTATTTCTATGTCAATATTTAACTTTTGTCTTGAATCTTTCGGATCTGAATATTCATACCACAATTAAGAGAATTACATTGAAATTATGCCAAGTAGCATTCCACATCAAAAATTCTGTTTTTATCATTTACCTACTCGAGGATGAGCGGGAATTAAGCACGAGGATGCTTGATACGTCTCCAACGTATCTATAATTTTTGATTGTTCCATGCTATATTTTATCCTGTTTTGGACATTATTGGGCTTTATTATACACTTTTATATTATTTTTGGGACTAACCTATTAACCGGAGGCCCAGCCCAGAATTGCAGTTTTTTGCCTATTTCAGAGTTTCGCAGAAAAAGAATATCAAACAGAGTCCAAACAGAATGAAACCTTCGGGAACGTGATTTTCGGAACGAACATGATCCAGAGGACTTGGACCCTACGTCAAGAAAGCAACTAGGAGGGCACGAGGTGGGGGTGCGCGCCTACCCCCCCCCCCCCCAGGCGCGCCCTCCACCCTCTTGGGGCCCATGTTGCTCCATCGATGTACTTCTTCCTCCTATATATACCTACGTACCCCAAACTACCAGATACAGAGCCAAAACCCTAATTCCACCACCGTAACTTTCTGTATCCATGAGATCCCATCTTGGGGCCTTTTCCGGAGCTCCGCCGGAGGGGGCATCGATCACGGAGGGCTTCTACATCAACACCATAGCCTCTCCGATGAAGTGTGAGTAGTTTACTTCAGACCTTCGGGTCCATAGTTATTAGCTAGATGCCTTCTTCTCTATTTTTGGATCTCAAATCAAAGTTCTCCCCCTCTCTTGTGGAGATCTATTCGATGTAATCTTCTTTTGCGGTGTGTTTGTTGAGACTGATGAATTATGGGTTTATGATCAAGTTTATCTATGAACAATATTTAAATCTTCTCTGAATTCTTTTATGTATGATTGGTTATCTTTGAAAGTCTCTTCGAATTATCAGTTTGGTTTGGCCTACTAGATTGATCTTTCTTGCAATGGGAGAAGTGCTTAGCTTTGGGTTCAATCTTGCGGTGTCCTTTCCCAGTGACAGTAGAGACAGCAAGGCACGTATTGTATTGTTGACATCGAGGATAACAAGATGGGGTTTATATCATATTGCATGAGTTTATCCCTATACATCATGTCATCTTGCTTAAAACGTTACTCTGTTCTTTTGAACTTAATACTCTAGATGCATGCTGGATAGCGGTCGATGTGTGGAGTAATACTAGTAGATGCAGGCAGGAGTCGGTCCACTTCTGTCGGACATGATGCCTATATACATGATCATACCAAGATATTCTCATAACTATGCTCAATTCTGTCAATAGCTCAACAGTAATTTGTTTACCCACCTTAATACTTATGCTCTCAAGAGAAGCCACTAGTGAAACCTATGGCCCCCGGGTCTATTTTCCATCATTTTAATCTTCCTTCAACAAGCTATTTCCTTTTCCGTTTATTTTGCTTTCTTTACTTTGCATCTTTATCATAAAAATACCAAAAATATATTATCTTATCATATCTATCAGATTTCACTTTCGTAAGTGACCGTGAAGGGATTGACAACCCCTTTATTGCATTGGTTGCGAGGATTTTATTAGTTTGTGTAGGTGCGAGGGACTCTTGCGTGGCCTCCTACTGGATTGATACCTTGGTTCTCAAAAACTGAGGGAAATACTTACGCTACTTTGCTGCATCACCCTTTCCTCTTCAAGGGAAAACCAACGCAGTGCTCAAGAGGTAGCACTTCACCATCCTTCATTTTGAACTTCTCAAGCTGACTTTGAAGCACATCCAATTTGGGTTCCTTGACAGATTCGGTACCTTCGTGCATATCAATCAAAGTATCCCAAATTTCCTTTGCATTCTCAAGACGGCTGATTTTGTTGAATTCTTCCGGGCATAATCCGTTGAAGAGAATATCACAAGCTTGACCATTGTATTGTAGCATCTTCAACTCTTCCGCGGTAGCTTCACGGTTGGTTCTCTCCCATCGAAGAATTCACCTTGCAAGCCAATACGCACTGTCGGTGTCAAAACCGGCGGATCTCGGGTAGGGGGTCCCGAACTATGCGTCTAAGGCGGATGGTAACAGGAGGCAGGGAACATGATGTTTTACCCAGGTTTGGGCCCTCTTGATGGAGGTAAAACCCTACGCCCCGCTTGATTTATTCTTGATGATATGAGTATTACAAGAGTTGATCTACCACGAGATCGGAGAGGCTAAACCCTAGAAGCTAGCCTATGGTCTGATTGTATGTTGTCCTACGGACTAAAACCCTCCGGTTTATATAGACACCGGAAAGGGCTAGGGTTACACAAGGTCGGTTACAAAGGAGGAGATATACATATCCGTATTGCCTAGCTTGCCTTCCACGCCAAGTAGAGTCCCATCCGGACACGAGACGAAGTCTTCAATCTTGTATCTTCATAGTCTAACAGTCCGGCCAGAGGATATAGTCCGGCTGTCCAGAGACCCCCTAATCCAGGACTCCCACAGTAGCCCCTGAACCAGGCTTCAATGACGATGAGTCCGGCGCGCAGTATTGTCTTCGGCATTGCAAGGCGGGTTCCTCCTCCGAATACACCATGGAAAAATTTGAATACAAGGATAGTGCCCAACCCTGCAAAACAAGTTCCACATACCACCGTAGAGAGAATAATATTTCCATGAATCTAATTTCCTGACTTGTTTTGGCAACATGACATTATGCCATGGCCCGGTGATTATTCGAACCGTTTCCTTTAACTAGCCCCGCACATAACGCGAGGCAGTTTTTTGACACGTCTTGTCAAAGCAGAGATCATGTCCCCCTTATTACGGGATTCTCATCAATACGGGCGTGGGTAACCCAACCGCGCCATCGATTACGACGCTTGGGGGATAAGCGAGTTTTACCAGGCTAGTGGGGGTGCATAGTTTCGGCCGCCCTTATAAAGGGACAAGGTTTAACCTTTTTCTACCCACGCCTTCTTCCTCCTTGCTCATCCTTTCTTGCGCACTCGAGATCCAACGCCCTAGCGCTCATCCTTCCCCTCAACCTTGTCCAATCATGTCCGGAGCGGGAGGCAAGTGGATGGCTTCCTCCGTTACGGAGGAACACATCAAAAAGCTGCGCGGAGCCGGATACTTAGCCGCGAATATCGTGCATCGGCTGCCCGCTGTGGGGCAGATCGTCCCTACCCCGGAACCACATGAGAGGGTAGTTTTCCTCCACCACTTCCTCCGCGGACTGGGGTTTCCCCTTCATCCATTCATCCGTGGTCTCATGTTCTACTACGGGCTGGACTTTCATGATCTGGCCCCGAACTTCATCCTCAACATTTTGGCGTTCATCGTCGTCTGTGAGGCCTTTCTCCGCATCCGCCCCCACTTCGGTCTGTGGCCAAAGGCCCTCAATATCAAACCGAAGGTGGTGGGCAGCCAACAAGCAGAATGCGGCGGAGCCATGGTGGGAAAGATGCCCAATGTTATATGGCTCGAAGGCTCCTTCGTGGAGACCATAAAGGGGTGGCAATCGGCGTGGTTCTACATCACCGAGCCGCGACACCAACTAGGTGGCTGCCCCTGAGTTCGGATCCGGATTCCCTACATGGCTCACTTCCTGGAAAGAGAAGGGCCTGTCGTGGGGTTCATCGGTAGAGCTAGACGGACTCCAGAAATGTATCCGGAACATGGCAAGCAAGAAACTCAAGCTTGTCAACATAGTCCAGGTCATGCTCATCCGCCGGATCCTCCCGTGTCAACAACGGGACTTCAACTTGTGGGAGTTCAACCCGGCCCAGCACCAAACTCTGAGCGAGCTCTTCGACACGATGCACAAGGACGTCTGGAGGGTGTTGTTCAAGGGCACCGAGGTCCCTCCCTCTCTCACCGAGGACCGCGGACTAAGCGCGAAGCGGCGAGCGCATTCGGTAAGTTCTATACATCTAGTAGGATATTTATTTTTCCTAGCTTAACCATGTGCAAGGTCTGAGCTCCCATGCCTTTGACAGGACTGGGTGGATTATAAGTTGCCGAAGAGTTTCATAGTATAGATAGTAGCCCCTGATACCTTGTTCGGTGAAAGAAGGAACCGGACAGGGGATCGCATTGATGATCACAGGAAGACTCATTGAGTGATATTGATTTCTCTTCTGTTCCAGGCAGATACCTGTATCGTCTCCTGCCTCTCGTACTGCGGAGATCTCCGGACTGAATCAAATTCTAGAGTGGGCCATGGAAGAAATTGGCCAATTAAAAATGCAGTTGAGGGATAAACAAGGTATGCACAAGTGTTGCGCGCATTTATTGTGAAATAAATGTTCAGTATGAAATAAGCCGCATAATTTGTGCTAGGGGTTATGACCGAAGTCGAGGCCCTCAAAAGGGTCATTGTTGAGGCCGAGAAAAAGGCGGCCATGGAGCGGACTCTTCGTGAGAAACACGAAGCCAGAGTTATTAAAGCTGAGCAGGAGCTGCAAGAGGCCGTAAGTAAATGCGAGGACTTGGAGCGGAGTTTAACGGAGAAAGAGTCCGAACTCACCAAGGCGCGTCAAGCCACGAACGACGCCCGGGGGGAAACCCAAAGCGCCCTGGAGGGGACCCAAGAGGCGAGGAAGATCGCGGCGGGTAAGGCTTTTCCCATGTAAAGCAAGTATTTGAAGGGAAAACTATGTTTCTAATTGTGAATCCGGACTTCTCAGGTGTATTTGCCGAGCTACCTCACAGTATATCAGATGCCGCTCAATTCTACCGAGCCGAAGGAGGGAACACCACCGATAAGCTCTTTTGGTCGCAGTATTTGGCACCGAATTATCCGGTGCCTTTTGTCGATCAACTGAAACAACTGATCGAACTGCATAAGGCGGCGAAACTAGCCATGAAAGATATGGTTATCCGGCTATGGCCTGCCGAGCCAATTCCAAGCAGCTACTTCGGGCTCATGAGGCGGCTTGTAAGCGCTTGCCCTCGACTTGACTTCATCCAGCGGTCGGTCTGTATGGAAGGAGCGCGAATGGCTTTCGCCCTCGCAAAGGTGCACTGGGGGAAGATGGATGCCGAAAAGCTAGTGACCGAGGGACCGCCAGAGGGGAAGGAGCAACGCAAGCCCGAATTGTATTATAAGAGTGTCCTGAAAGGATCCTACCTTGCAGCGGAGCTATGTACCAAGGACATTATATTTCCATGAATGCCAATCATGTTGTCCTTTGTAATGTTTGAACAAGGTCGTTTATATGTCGCATGTTATATAAAAGTTTACCCTCCCGCGTGGCCGTTTGTATTTTAAGGCTGAGAGTTGGCCAGTCATCGGCTTCTGGCCCCACGTAAGAAGTACGGGGGTGTTCGAGATAAACCTGAGCACTCTTTATCCCAGTTTTGGGTCCTCCGAGAGACGTCCTCAGCACAACGAACCAGGCAATCGGACTATAGGGCTTTATCACTCTCACTTAGCCATAGGAGCTTTAGTATGGTCGGCGCGGCCCCTTGTGTTTGGAAGACCGTACTAGGGGCTCCATAAGCGCCTGATCGGAGAAAAAGCTGATCCATCGCACACTGCATTGGTTATGGCATTTATGTGGGAGAAATCCTTAAAGATTTTGTGACCGCTCAAACAGCTGACCAGCTCTCGCCATATCATGACAGTCAGTTTTTGGCTTTCTCTACTGAGGTGCTCATCTGGAAGAACCGGGACACAACGCAGTAGTTCTCCCAGTGCTACCTTAGCCGATATAGCGGAACGTAAGGTACCAAAACATGGGAGCCGGGCAAACCCAACTATTGACCCAAGACATGATTCGGAGCTGATGCATATAATACTATAAGTTTGGGGTGCCGAACTTCCACGAAGGTGTTCGGACTTTTATTGCCGTGTTACGGGAAAAACGAAGCCCCTGGCATATTTAAGGCATATCGCTGTGTACAGATGCCATTTGACGAAATGATTTCGATAAGAAATAATCAATAGGTAAACGTCATATGAATCCACATGTTGTATTTGAATAATACGTCTATGCGTGTGGGTACAATTAATGTGATAAAAAAAGGAGTTGTGATAGCAGAACCTGCTGTGACCAGGGGGGAGAGGTTGAGTGCAGATCCGTATTGTAGCCAGACGTTTGCTGCGGGGAATGTCTAAGGATCCCCTGACGCGTTCGAGTTGCCTCTGCGGAGTCCGTCCTGATCGGTGCAAAGGTGAACCTGCGAAGGAAATATAAGAAGTATTTGCATGATGGAGGGCGGTTGAACCGCTGAGTTCGGCCTGTCATGGCCTTCGCCGGAGTGTTTAGTTGAGCTCTGGACGAGCCGGGGTATCCTTCCGCAAAGTAGTTCGGAGCCCCTTGACGGCGTCGACTCGAGGTTCGGCTGCAAGGTGCTACTCATGTTCCTGCTGCTAAGGCAGTGATGTATTTGTTGGTGCTGAAGGAAGGTTCAGCCTTGCCATGAACCGTGATGACACCGCCTGGACCGGGCATTTTGAGCTTACGGTAGGCATAATGTGGCACTGCGTTGAATCGAGCGAACGTGGTTCGCCCGAGCAGTGCTTGATGGTCACTGCGGAAAGGGGCGATCTCGAAGATTAACTCTTCGATACGGTAATTTTCTGGTGATCCGAAGATTACCTCGAGGGCAATGGAGCCTGCACGGCTAACCTCCATACCTGGTATGATGCCTCTAAAAGTGGCTTTAGTGGGCTTGATCGCTGAATGATCAATGCCCATCTTGCGCATTGTGTCCTGGTAAAGCAGATTTAAACTGCTACCTCCGTCCATAAGGACTCGAGTGAGGTGGAACCCGTTTACTATTGGGTCAAGGATTAGTGTGGCTGGATTGCCCCGATTGGCGTTAATCGGACGATCCATGCGGTTGAAGGTGACCGGTCCTAGCTTATATTGTGGGACGGCGAGTTCCGTTGAGCCGTCGTCCCTAAGGGTGCATCTCTGGTCCAAGTGGGCAATTTGGGTGGTATTTACCACATTCACCGATTGAATATGGGGGGTGATTTCTTTTGCCCTCATGTGTTCGGCGATCTGGGCTCTTCGTCGCTATCGTCACTTTGAGGCCCCTCTTCGTTTTTGGCGCCTGCCTTGCCGGGTTGTTTGAAGACCCAGCATTCTCTGTTGGTATGGGTGGCTGGCGTTTCTAGGGTGCCATGAATTTGGCATTGGCGAGTGAGGATGCAGTCTAGACTGGATGGACTCGGATTTGTATTTTTGGGCGGCCCTTTCCGCTGACCGGACCTTGAGCTCCTGAACCCGACATTAACTACCGTATTTTTGGCGTTTTCACCATATTTGCGGCACTTGTTTTTGTTGCGTCATGGTTTGCCATTGCTGTCCCTAGCTTGTGATATGCCAGGTTTGCTTGCTGTATTGGTACTATGAGCCAGCCAGCTATCTTCGCCCGCCCAAAAGCGGGTCATAAGTGTCATGAGGGCTGCCATGGATTTTGGCTTCTCTTGGCCGAGGTGCCGGGCGAGCCATTCGTCGTGGATATTATGCTTAAATGCCGCTAAGGCCTCTGCGTTCGGACAGTCGACAATTTGGTTCTTCTTGGTTAGGAACCGGGTCCAGAATTTCCTAGCCGATTCCCCTGGCTGCTGAGTTATATGACTTAAGTCGTCAGCGTCTGGCGGTCACACGTAAGTGCCCTGGAAATTGTCCAGGAATGCCTCTGCCAGGTTCTCCCAACTTCCTATGGAGTTTGCCGGCAAGCTATTGAGCCAATGCCGAGCCGGTCCTTTGAGTTTGAGCGGGAGATAGTTGATGGCATGTAGGTCATCCCCGCGGGACATGTGACTGTGGAGGAAGAAGTCTTCTATCCATACCGCGGGGTCTGTAGTACCATCGTATGATTCGATGTTTACGGGTTTACACCCTTCTGGGAATTCGTGATCCATTACTTCATCGGTGAAGCATAGGGGGTGTGGGGCGCCTCTGTGCCGGGCTATATCGCAACGTGGTTCATACGAGTCTTGTCTGCCATGTCCGGCTCGGCCGGATTTGCTTTTAGTGTATCCGGCGTGACGATCATCGTCGCATATTGGTGTGTGCCCCCGTGATCCATAGATCGATCTTGCATGTTTTGCCTTGTTTTCCAATACGTCTCACAGGTCCCGTGTGTTGCCCCGGGCCTTGGTATTTTTGTTTGAGTGTCGGCGGGGTGGAGGCTGAACTTCAGGCTGAAACGCCTCTTTGGCTGGGCCATGAGGTGGCCGGTCAGCCGCATCATACACTGGTGATGTAAGTTTCAATGCTTCCTCCTCGAAGTGGGGTAGCAACCTGTGCTTTGGGTAATTCTTGGAGGGGCGCTCGAGTTCGTATTCCTCGGCCGCAAGGACTTCGGTCCATCTGTCTGCTAGCAGATCTTGATCAGCTTGAAGTTGTTGTTGCTTTTTCTTCAGGCTATTTGCTGTGGCTATAAACCAGCGCTTGAAGCGCTCCTGCTCACCGGAATCCTCAGGCACGATAAATTCTTCGTCGCCGAGGCTCACCTCGTCTTCAGAGAGAGGCATGTAATTGTCCTCCTCCGATTCTCCATCTGCTGCCCGCTCTGGAGGGCTAGCTTGTTCACCTTCCTGCTCTAAATCGTGCTGGAGGGGATTATTGTCGTCTTCGGCACTATCTGGAGTGTTATTGTCTCTTGTGCCGGTATCACTACTTTTGCTATGGCAGGACTTAGAGCGGCGTCGCTGACGTCGACGCTTGGGTTGCTTCTTGGAGGGGTATTCCTCCGCTGTCTCGTCGCCATTGCCTTCTTTGGGGGTGTCCACCATGTATATATCATATGATGAGGTGGCGGTCCAGCGCCCTATGGGCGGTGGTTCCTGTTCATCTCCTACATCGTCGTCCATACCGTCGATGTCTTCGAAGTCGAAGTCTAGCATGTCGGTTAAATCGTCGACAGTGGCTACTAAGTGGGTGGTGGGTGGGTAACGAATTTCTTCGTTGTCCGCATCCCATTCTAGCCGGACATAGTTCGGCCAAGGTTCTCCTGACAAGGAGAGAAACCTTAATGAATTTAGCATATCGCCGAAAGGTGAGTGCTGAAAGATATCCGCGGAGGTGAACTCCATGATCGACGCCCAGTCGGATTCGATGGGTGCGGATGCAGGCGGCTCGGAGTCCGTGGCCGGAGACGAATCCAGTGGTTCGGCGACACGGCTCTCATAAGGGGTGAAGTCAGTATCCATCTCTATCGCCACTGAGAGTGCGGCCTTCATGACGGGGTCTATCCCTCCGCTCTCGGATGGCATGATTTGCTCCAGATTGACGGCCGGAATAGTTGCAGATGCGATCTCCTGAATACTGTCCGATGACAGAGTTATGTCATGCTCATCGTGACTGTGCGACACACCTGACACGGGCTCAAATCCGTCGAAGATCAAGTCTCCGCGGATGTCGGCAGTGTATTTGAAGTTTCCGAATCTGACCTAATGGCCAGGGGCGTAGCTCCAGATCTGCTCCAGATGGCCAAGCGAATTGGCCCGTAGTGCGAAGCCGCCGAATACAAAGATCTGCCAGGGAAGGAAAACCTCACCCTGGACCGCATCGCTACCGATGATCGAAAGAGCCATCAAGCCTTACGGTGACGACACAGTGGAACTCTCAATGAAAGCACCAATGTCGGTGTCAAAACCGGCGGATCTCAGGTAGGGGATCCCGAACTGTGCATCTAAGGCGGATGGTAACAAGAGGCAGGGGACACGATGTTTACCCAGGTTCGGGCCCTCTTGATGGAGGTAATACACTATGTCCTACTTGATTGTTCTTGATGATATGAGTATTACAAGAGTTGATCTACCACGAGATCGTAGAGGCTAAACCCTAGAAGCTAGCCTATGGTATGATTGTATGTTGTCCTACGGACTAAACCCTTCGGTTTATATAGACACCGGAGGGGCTAGGGTTACACAGAGTCAGTTACAAGGGAGGAGATCTACATATCCGTATTGCCTAGCTTGCCTTCCACGCCAAGGAGAGTCCCATCCGGACACGGGACGAAGTCTTTAATCTTGTATCTTCATAGTCCAACAGTCCGGCCAAAGGATATAGTCCGGCTGTCCGGAGACCCCTAATCCAGGACTCCCTCACTAAGCACTTCTCCCATTGCAAGAAAGATCAATCTAGTAGGCCAAACCAAACTGATAATTCGAAGAGACTTGCAAAGATAACCAATCATACATAAAAGAATTCAGAGAAGATTCAAATATTGCTCATAGATAAACTTGATCATAAACCCACAATTCATCGGTTTCAACAAACACACCGCAAAAGAAGATTACATCGAATAGATCTCCACGAGAATCATGGAGAACTTTGTATTGAGATCCAAAGAGAGAGAAGAAGCCATCTAGCTAATAACTATGGACCCGAAGATCTGAGGTAAACTACTCACACATCATCGGAGAGGCTATGGTGTTGATGTAGAAGCCCTCCGTGATCGATGCCTCCTCCGGCGGAGCTCCGGAAAAGGCCCCAAGATGGGATATCACGGGTACAGAAGGTTGCGGCGATGGAATTAGGATTTTGGCTCCGTCTCTGGTAGTTTGGGGGTATGTAGGTATATATAGGAGGAAGAAGTACGTCGGTGGAGCAACATCGGCCCCACGAGGGTGGAGGGCGCGCCTGGGGGGGTAGGCACGCCCCCTACCTCGTGCCTTCCTGGTAGCTTTCTTGACGTATGGTCCAAGTCCTCTGGATCACGTTCGTTCCAAAAATCACGTTCCCGAAGGTTTCATTCCGTTTGGACTCCGTTTGATATTCTTTTTCTGCGAAACTCTGAAATAGGAAAAAAAACAATTCTGGGTTGGGCCTCCGGTTAATAGGTTAGTCCCAAAAATAATATAAAAGTGTATAATAAAGCCCAATAATGTCCAAAACAGAATATAATATAGCATGGAACAATCAAAAATTATATATACGTTGGAGACGTATCAATCACCTGACTTGGGTAGCAATGTGTGCCTGAGGATCCAATTTAGGCAGACCAGACAACAAGTAGTGGACAGATCCAAACTTGTGAGTATCCAAAGCAGCATCTGGGATCTCTTTGTACATGTTGGCCATTGTGTTGTGGTCTTTCTTCTTCCCAGCATATACAACTGTGGACTGGTACCTGGTACCCTCATACATCCAAACGATCTTTCCATCTGGGTAAAAGTGGGCAGCCGAGTAAAACTGCATGATCAGTTCATCGTTCCACTTGGTGAGCTTCTAGGCCACAAAGGTATCAACTCCACATGCCTTGAAGCTGTCATATACACCTGGATAGTGATCTTCATTCTCCTTGATGTACTCCCAGTCAACCCATCTCATGTCACACACAATGGGCTTCTTGTCAAGCAGGATTGTCTCATAAAAGTCTTGTTGTTCCTTGGTGTGAAACCTGTAGTCCACAGCAGTCCTCCTCCTGACAGCATATGTATCAGACTGTCTCCATAACCTCAGTCCTGCATCCTTCCTGATGTGCATGTCCTCAGTGACTGGATGAGCATCATTATAGTCAAGTATTTTGGGCTTCAACTTCCACAAAACATGGGATTGATCGTCCTCTTCTTCAGCAGCTTCAGGCACTGGGGCCTTGTTTTTCACCTCAGCAGGAATGTTTCTAGTGCTTCTCTTGGGTTTAGGCTTCTGAGCTGGAGCAGTAGCCTTGGGAGCAGCTTTGGGCTTAGATGGAGCAGCCCCTGATCTGATTGCATCTCCCATGAGCTTTTGTGCTTTGGGTGAACTACTCCCTCCACCATAGAGGTCCTTACTTTGATGGTACATACCCTCAGTCCCGAGGCTGAACTACTCCCTCCTCGTCATGGAGAGCGCCGAGATGATGAAGATGGCCACCGCCGAGGGATTCCCCCCTCCGGCAGGGTGCCGGAACTGGTCTAGATTGGTTTCGGTAGCTACGGAGGCTTGCGGTGGCGGAACTCCCGATCTAGGTTATGTTCTGGAAGTTTGGGTATCTATAAGAGGTATTGGGGTCGGCAACAAGTCAGGGGGGTCCCCGAGGCGGCCACGAGATAGGGGGCGCGCCTAGGGGGTAGGGCGCGCCCCCACCCTCGTGGTGGCCTCGGGACTCCTCTGGTCCATCTCTGGTGCTCCGTGGGCTTCTTGTGGTCCAAAAACAATCTCCGTGAAATTTCAAGTCAATTGGACTCCTTTTGGTTTTCCTTTTCTCCGATACTCAAAAACAAGGAAAAAACAAAAACTAGCACTAGGCTCTAGGTTAATAGGTTAGCCCCAAAAATCATATAAAATAGAATATAAATGCATATAAAACATCCTAGATGGATAATATAATAGCATGGAACAATAAAAAATTATAGATACGTTGGAGACGTATCAAGCATCCCCATGCTTAATTCCTACTCGTCCTCGAGTAGGTAAATGATAAAAACAGAATTTTTGATGTGGAATGCTACCTAACATATTTATCAATGTAATCTTATTTATTGTGGCAAGAATATTCAGATCCATAAGATTCAAGACAAAAGTTTAATATTGACATAAAAATAATAATACTTCAAGCATATTAACAAAGTAATCATGTCTTCTCAAAATAACATGGCCAAAGAAAGCTATCCCTACAAAATCATATAGTCTGGCTATGCTCTATCTTCATCACACAAAATATTTAAATCATGCACAACCCCGATGACAAGCCAAGCAATTGTTTCATACTTTTGATGTTCTCAAACTTTTTCAATCTTCACACAATACATGAGCGTGAGCCATGGATATAACACTATAGGTGGAATAGAATGGTGGTTATGGAGAAGACAGTCTCACATCAACTAGGCGTATCAACGAGCTATGGAGATGCCCATCAATAGATATCAATGTGAGTGAGTAGGGATTGCCATGCAACTGATGCACTAGAGCTATAAGTGTATGAAAGCTCAAAAAGAAACTAAGTGGGTGTGCATCCAACTCGCTTGCTCACGAAGACCTAGGGCATTTTGAGGAAGCCCATCATTGGAATATACAAGCCAAGTTCTATAATGGAAGATTCCTACTAGTATATGAAAGTGACAACATAGGAGACTCTCTATCATGAAGATCATGGTGCTACTTTGAAGCACAAGTGTGGTAAAAGGATAGTAGCATTGCCCCTTCTCTCTTTTTTTTGTTTTTTTGGGCCTTCTCTTTTTTATGGCCTCTTTTTTTTCTTCCTTTTTTATTTTTCGTCCGGAGTCTCATCCCAACTTGTCGGGGAATCATAGTCTCCATCATCCTTTCCTCACTGGGACAATGCTCTAATAATGATGATCATCACACTTTTATTTACTTACAACTCAAGAATTACAACTCGATACTTAGAAGAAAATATGACTCTATGTGAATGCCTCCGGCGGTGTACCGGGATGTGCAATGAATCAAGAGTGACATGTATGAAAGAATTATGAATGGTGGCTTTTCCACAAATATGATGTCAACTACATGATCATGCAAAGCAATATGACAATGATGGAGCGTGTCATAATAAACGAAACGGTGGAAAGTTGCATGGCAATATATCTCTGAATGGCTATGGAAATGCCATAATAGGTAGGTATGGTGGCTGTTTTAAGGAAGGTAAATGGTGGGTTTATGGTACCGGCGAAAGTTGCACGGTACTAGAGAGGCTAGCAATGGTGGAAGGGTGAGAGTGCGTATAATCCGTGGACTCAACATTAGTCATAAAGAACTCACATTCTTATTGCAAAAATCTATTAGTTATCGAAACAAAGTACTACGTGCATGCTCCTAGGGGGGTGGATTGGTAGGAAAAGACCATCGCTCGTCCCCGACCGCCACTCATAAGGAAGACAATCAAAAATAAATCATGCTCCGACTTCATCACATAACAGTTCACCATACGTGCATGCTACGGGAATCACAAATGTTAACACAAGTATTTCTCAAATTCACAACTACTCACTAGCATGACCCTAATATGACCATCTTCATATCTCAAAACAATCATCAAGTATCAAACTTCTCATAGTATTCAATGCACTTTATATAAAAGTTTTTATTATACCCATCTTGGATGCCCATCATATTAGGACTAAATTCATAACCAAAGCAAATTACCATTCTTCTATAAAATAGTATCAAAATAATATGAGGTTTCATCTATTTCTTCAAAATAAAACCACCTCCGTGATCTAAAAAGATATAAGTGAAGCACTAGAGCAAACGGCAAACTACTCTGAAATATATAAGTGAAGATCAATGAGTATTTGAATAATTATGCAACTATGTGAAGACTCTCTAACATTTAAGACTTTAAGATCTTGGTATTTTATTCAAACAACAAGCAAAACAAAATAAAATAAAATGACGCTCCAAGAAAAACACATATCATGTGGTGAATAAAAATATAGCTCCAAGTAAAGTTACTGATGAACAAAGACGAAAGAGGGGATGTCATCCGGGGCATACCCAAGCTTAGGCTCATGGTTGTCCTTGAATATTACCTTGGGGTGAATTGGTCATCCCCAAGCTTAGGCTCTTGCCACTCCTTATTCCATAGTCCATCGAATCTTTACCCAAAACTTGAAAACTTCACAACACAAAACTTAACAGAAAACTCATAAACTCCGTTAGTATAAGAAAATAAATCACTACTTAGGTACTGTTGTGAACTCATTCTAAATTGATATTGGTGTAATATCTAATTTATTCCAACTTCTCTATGCTTCATACCCTCCGATACTACTCATAGATTCATCAAAATAAGCAAACAACACAATGAAAACAGAACCTGTCAACAACAGAATAGTCTGTAGCAATCTGGAGGTTTCGAATACTTCTGTCAGTCCAAAAATTCTGAAATAAATTGTTGGACATGAGTAATTTGTCTATTAATCATCTTCAAAAAGAATCAACCTAAACGCACTCTCCAATAAAAATGGAAGCTAATCTCGTGAGCGCAAAAGTTTCTGTTTTTTACAGCAAGATCACAAAGACTTCACCCAAGTCTTCCCAAAGGTTCTACTTGGAACAAACACTAATTAAAACATAAAACAACATCTAAACAGAGGCTAGATGAATTATTTATTACTAAACTGGAGAAAAAAGCAAAGAACAAAAATAAAATTGGGTTGCTTCCCAACAAGCGCTATCGTTTAACACCCCTAGCTAGGCATGATGATTTCAATGATGCTCACATAAAAGATAAGGATTGAAACATAAAGAGAGCATCATGAAGAATATGACTAGCACATTTAAGTCTAACCCACTTCCTATGCATAGGGATTTTGTGAGCAACCAACTTATGGGAATAATAATCAACTAGCATAGGAGGGCAAAATAAGCATAACTTCAAAACTTTAAGCGCATAGAGAGGAAACTTGATATTATTGCAATTCCTACAAGCATATGTTCCTCCCTCATAATAATTTTCAGTAGCATAATGAATGAATTCAACAATATAACCAACACATAAAGCATTCTTTTCATGATCTACAAGCATAGAAAATTTACTACTCTCCACATAAGTAAGATTCTTCCCAAACGGAATAGTGGGAGTATCATAGGAAACTCGAATACTATGAATTGTTTCCACATTAAAAGAGTAAATGTTCAGAAAGAGGGTAATCATAATCATGACAAGTTTTATAAATATAATCATCACTACTTTTTATAGCATAAGTGTCATCACAATAGTCATCATAAGTAGCAACTTTGTTCTCATCATAATCAATTGAAACCTCTTCCAAGATAATGGAATCATTACTAAATAAAGTCATGACCTCTCCAAATCCACTTTCATAATTGTCAAAATAAGATTCAACATCCTCCAAAATGGTGGGATCATTACTTCCTAAAGTTGACACTCTTCCAAACCCACTTTCATCAATATAACCATCATAAATAGGAGGCATGCTATCATCATAATAAATTTGCATATCAAAACTTGGGAGGTTAAATATATCATCTTCATGAAACATAGCATCCCCAAGATTGAGAGAAACATTAATTGTAGCAAATAAATTCTCAAACATGTCATTCTCATCAAACATAGCATCCCCAAGCTTGGGCCTTTTCATATCATAAGCATAATCACTCTCATCATTAATAGTATGGATAGCACCAATAGTATAGCAATTATCATCATCACAATGAGTAATAGGAGCAACATCATTTGGGAGGGATACCTTTTTACCTTTGCTTCTATGTCTTTTCTTTTTCTTCTTCGCATCATGTGTGTGTTTAACCCTCTTTTTGGAGCTCCTTATTAATGAGATTGGTTGGATAGAAGGCTCCTCCTCGTTACCTGATTCATCATAAGAAAAAGTAGGAGGATATTGGGAAGTCTCTTCCCTTTCATTAGTATTATGTTCATCTTCTATATGGTTTCTTGTCTTTATGCAATTGGCAATGTAAGGATTTTCAATGCAATTCACCGCACAATACATATAAATTTCCTCTAGATCAAAATCAAGAACTTTATCAAGGACAAACTCTGGAAGATTGTTAGTTGAATGTTTCATTTATTCATAACCCACAAGCAAACTAAGTTCATTGTGATGTGCAAGGGAAATCAAGTCATCACAATCTTTGGACACGATACGATCATGAAACAATTTGCATTGGAGATTTAGATGATCACGTTCATTGCAAAGTTCACAAGGATGGCAAAGAAATTTTAAATTTTCAGTAAAAGCATCTAGCCTTTCTTGCAACCATTTAGTTTCTAAATATTTATGCCTCTTGCAAAATCTATCTTCCCTATTTGGTGTGTACTTGCAAACTCTATGCATTCCACAAAAATTGACATGCTTATAAGAGACATTTTCATCATGACTAGTGCAATCATCATTAGTACTATGTGTATTCAAAGAGTTCATACTAACAACATTGCCATCATGCTCATCATTCAAAGATTTAGTGCAAGCATTTTAATGCATTCTTCTTCTAGCATTTTGGCACAATTATCGGAATCCTTATTTTCATGAAAGATATTAAAAAGACGAAGCATATGAGGTACCCTCAATTCCATTTTTTTGTAGTTTTCTTTTATAGACTAAACTAGTGATAAAACAAGAAACTAAATGATTCGATTGCAAGATCTAAAGATATACCTTCAAGCACTAACATCCCCGGCAACGGCATCAGAAAAGAGCTTGATGTCTACAACACAACCTTCTTGTAGACGTTGTTGGGCCTCCAAGCGCAGAGTTTTGTAGAATAGTAGCAAATTTCCCTCAAGTGGATGACCTAAGGTTTATCCATCCGTGGGAGGCGTAGGATGAAGATGGTCTCTCTCAAACAACCCTGCAACCAAATAACAAAGAGTCTATTGTGTCCCCAACACACCCAATACAATGGTAAATTGTATAGGTGCACTAGTTCGGCGAAGAGATGGTGATACAAGTGCAATATGGATGGTAGATATTGGTTTTTCTAATCTGGAAATATAAAAACATCAAGGTAACTAATGATGAAAGTGAGCGAAAATGGTATTGCAATGCGTTGAAACAAGGCCTAGGGTTCATACTTTCACTAGTGCAAGTTCTCTCAACAATAATAACATAATTGGATCATATAACTATCCCTCAACATGCAACAAAGAGTCGCTCCAAAGTCACTAATAGCAGAGAACAAACGAAGAGATTATGGTAGGGTACGAAACCACCTCAAAGTTATTCTTTCTGATCGATCTATTCAAGAGTCCGTAGTAAAATAACACGACGCTATTCTTTCCGTCCAATCTATCCTAGAGTTCGTACTAGAATAACATCTTAAGACACAGATCAACCAAAACCCTAATGTCACCTAGATACTCTAATGACACCTCAAGTATCCGTGGGTATGATTATACGATACGCATCACACAATCTCAGATTCATCTACTCAACCAACACAAAGAACTTCGAAGAGTGCCCCAAAGTTTCTATCGGAGAGTCAGGACAAAAACGTGTGCCAACCCCTATGCATAAGTTCACGAGGTCACGGAACTTGCAAGTTGATCACCAAAACATACATCAAGTGGATCACGTGATATCCCATTGTCACCACAGATAAGCACATGCAAGACATACATCAAGTGTCTCAAATCCTTAAATACTCAATCCGATAAGATAACTTCAAAGGGAAAACTCAATTCATCACAAGAGAGTAGAGGGGGAGAAACATCATAAGATCTAACTATAATAGCAAAGCTCGTGATACATCTAGATCGTGCCAAATCAAGAACAGGAGAGAGAGAGAGATCAAACGCATAACTACTGGTACATACCCTCAGCCCCGAGGGTGAACTACTCCTTCCTCGTCATGGAGAGCGTCGGGATGATGAAGATGGCCACCGAAGAGGGATTCCCCCTCCGATAGGGTGCTGGAATAGGTCTGGTTAGTTTTCGGTGGCTACGGAGGCTTGCGGCGGCGGAACTCCCGATCTAGGTTATGTTCTAGAAGTTTGGGTATGTATAAGAGGTGTTGGAGTCAGGAACAAGTCAGGGGGTCCCCGAGGCGGCCACGAGATAGGGGGTGCGCCCCCACCCTCGTGGTGGCCTCGGGACTCCTCTGGTCCATCTCCGGTACTCCGTGGGCTTCTTCTGGTCCAAAAACAATCTCCGTGAAATTTCAGGTCAATTGGACTCCGTTTGGTTTTCCTTTTCTGCGATACTCAAAAACAAGGAAAAAACAGAAACTGGCACTGGGCTCTAGGTTAAAAGGTTAGTCCCAAAAATCATATAACATAGCATATAAATGGATAGAAAACATCCTAGATGGATAATATAATAGCATGGAACAATGAAAAATTATAGATACGTTGGAGACGTATCATCTGTCACTCTTGCCCTCCAATACATAGTCCTATCAACATAAAACTAACCCTATTGTGTGATCCACGTGCGCGCTCATATGATGGGAACCAAAGGATAGCAACATAACCACAAGAAAATTAAACCAATCATAGCAATTCACCAATTACCAATAGGACAACAAAAATCTACTCAGACATCATAGGATGGCAACACATCATTGGATAATAATATGAAGCATAAAGCACCATGTTCAAGTAGAGGATACAGCGGGTTGCGGGAGAGTGGACCGCTGTAGATAGATGGGGGAAGGTGATGAATATGTTGGTGAAGGTGACAGAGGTGTTGGTGTAGATCGTCGTCACACGATGATGGCCCCGGCGGCGTTCCAGCGCCACCGGGAGAGAGGGGGGAGGGGCCCCCTTCTTCTTCTTCTTCCTTGACCTTCTCCCTAGATGGGAGAAGGGTTTCCCCTCTGGTCCATGGCCTCCATGGCGGCAGAGGGGCGAGAGCCCCTCCGATATTGGATATGTCTCTTTGCCTCTCTCTGTTTCTGCGTTCCAGATTCTAGCCTTTCACCGTTTCTTATATTCCCGGAGATCCGTAACTCTGATTAGGCTGAAATTTTAACACGATTTGTATCTGGATATTGGCTTTCTTGCGGCAAAAGAAGGGCACTGAAAGTGCAACTATCCCTAGGTGGTTTTGGTAATTCATAACAACATATAGCTCATTGAGCTAATGCTATTCCAAGATGATTATTTCAGGAAAGCTCAATGATTGGCATGGCATGGATGTGAAAGTGGAACGCTCAAAATGCTAAGGACAAAGGATTGGCTCAAGCTCAAAAGCTCAAGACTCTTCACTTTATATTTTAGTGATCCAAGATCACATTGAGTCTTTAGGAAAAGCCAATACTATCAAGGAGGGATGAGGTGTTGCTTAATGAGCCTCTTGCTTCATGTGCTTAGTGATATGCTCCAAAAACCCTCAACTACTTTCCCATATCCACTTATGACCTAAACCCTAAGCCAAACTCGGTCCTACCGATTCTTTCTATCCGGCGCCACCGAGTTTCACTTGTCATAAGCCACTGCCAAACCCTAGCAATTCGGTTCTACCGATAGGGATCTCGGTCTCACCGAGATGGGATTGCAAACTCTCTGTTTCCCTTTCGTAACTTTTCGGTCTCACCGAAAGAGCGAATCGGTCCCACCGAGATTGCAATGTAAATTCAGTGTTTCCTTTTTGTAACTTTTTGGTCTCACCGAAAGAGCAAATCGGTCCCACCGAGTTTGCCTGAACAACTCTCTGGTTAGCTAATTACCAAATTCGGTCTCACCGAGTTTGTGTAATCGGTCTCACCGAGATTACGTTATGCCCAAACCCTAACCATATCGGTCCTACCGAGTTGCATGTCATTCCCACCGAAAATCTCTAACGGTCACTAGTTTTACATTTTCGGTCCGACCGAGTTTGTTGATTCGGTCCCACCGAGATTGGAAAACTGTGTGTAACGGTTGGATTTTGTGTGGAGGCTATATATACCCCTCCACCTCCTCTTCACTCGAGGAGAGAGCCATTAGAACACATACACAATTCCAACTCATATGTTCTGAGAGAGAACCACCTACTCATGTGTTGAGATCAAGACATTCCATTCCTACCATATGAATCTTGATCTCTAGCCTTCCCAAGTTGCTTTCCACTCAAATCTTCTTTCCACATAATCCAAATCCTATGAGAGAGAGTTGAGTGTTGGGGAGACTATCATTTGAAGCACAAGAGCAAGGAGTTCATTACCTACACACCATTTGTTACTTCTTGGAGAGTGGTGTCTCCTAGATTGTCTAGGTGTCACTTGGGAGCCTCCGACAAGATTGTGGAGTTGAACCAAGGAGTTTGTAAGGGCAAGGAGATCGCCTACTTCGTGAAGATCTACCGCTAGTGAGGCAAGTCCTGTGTGGGCGATGGCCATGGTGGGATAGACAAGGTTGCTTCTTTGTGGACCCTTTGTGGGTGGTTGCTTCTTCGTGGACCCTTTGTGGGTGGAGCCCTTTGTGGACTCGCGCAACCATTACCCTTTGTGGGTGGAGCCCTCCGTGGACTCTCGCAACCGTTACCCTTTGTGGGTTGAAGTCTCCATCAACGTGGATGTAGGATAGCACCACCTATCCGAACCACGGGAAAAACATCCGTGTCTCCAATTGCGTTTGATTTCTCCAAACCCTTCCCTTTACATTCTTGCAAGTTGCATGCTTTACTTTCCGCTGCCAATATACTCTTTGCATGCTTGCTTGAATTATGTGATGATTGCTTGACTTGTTCTACAATAGCTAAAATCTGCCAAGAACTAAAATTGGGAAAAGGTTAAGTTTTTATTTGGTCAAGTAGTCTAATCACCCCCCCCTCTAGACATACTTTCAATCCTACAAGTGGTATCAGAGCTTTGGTCTCCATTTGCTTTGATCTCCATAGCTTTTGGTAGTCATAGCCTTGGTTTCACAACCTAGGAGAGTATGGCGTCTAGCGAGGGAAATTATCACCGTAGAGGTCCTTACTTTGATGGTACTAATTTTGCTAGTTGGAAGCATAAAATGAAAATGCATATTCTTGGACATAACCCCGCCGTTTGGGCTATTGTGTGTGTTGGTTTGCAAGGTGACTTCTTTGATGGGAAAGAACCAAACCGTGAAGCTACCGCGGAAGAGCTGAAGATGTTGCAATACAATGCTCAAGCTTGTGATATTCCCTTCAACGGATTGTGCCCCGAAGAATTCAACAAAATCAGCCGTCTTGAGAATGCAAAGGAAATTTGGGACAATTTGATTGATATGCACGAAGGTACCAACTCCGTCAAGGAATCCAAGTTGGATGTGCTTCAAAGTCAACTTGACTAGTTCAAAATGAAGGATGGTGAAGGTGTCGCTAAAATGTACTCTAGGCTTGCTCTCATCACAAATGAGATTGCCGGCTTAGGAAGTGAAGAGATGACCGATAGATTCATCATCAAGAAGATTCTAAGAGCCTTGGATGGAAAATATGATACCGTGTGCACATTGATCCAAATGATGCCCAATTACAAAGATCTCAAGCCAACGGAGGTGATTGGAAGAATTGTTGCTCACGAGATGTCACTTAAGGATAAAGAGGAACTTCACAACAAATCAAGTGGTGCCTACAAAGCCTCATGTGAAGCCCCTACATCATCAAGTGAGAAACAAAACTTCAATGAAGAATTGAGCTTAATGGTGAAGAACTTCAACAAGTTCTACAAGAGTAGAAGCAAAGATAGAAGCTTCAAGTCAAGGTCCTACAATGACAAAAGATCTTCTAGTCGAGAGCGAAACTGCTACAGTTGTGGAAGACCCGGACACTACTCCAATGAGTGTACGGCTCCCTACAAGAGAAGAGAAGATTCTCCAAAAAGAAGAAGCAAAGAATCACCACCAAGAGAGAGAAGGAGTAGAGATGATCATTATGAACGAAGATACTCACGGAGAAGCAAGGATTCGGAAAGGAAGGAAAAATCATCAAGGAGCTACACAAAATGAAGACATCAAGCTCATGTTGGTGAATGGGTATCCGGCTCCGACTCCGACAGCCACTCCGAGAGAAGTTATCACTCCGACTCCAAAGATACTCAAGATGAAGGTGTTGCCGGTCTAGGACTTGTGTCAACCAACTCCTACGACATATTTGACTCACCAAATGAAGGAATTGGAAGATGCTTCATGGCCAAAGGTCCTAAGGTAACACACCCCAAGTATGTTGATTTCAATAGTGATGAAGATGACTTGTTAGGTGATGATTTGCTTGTTGACAACTCTAGTGATGAATACTATGATGAAACGTCAATTAAACATGCTGGTTGCATATTTTACTCATTCGAGGACATCCACTTGTTGTTTTGATTGTTCGGTTTTATTTCCTTTTGCCAAGTGGATGGACAAGAATGCCTAAGAACCTCCTCTAGCTATCTATGCTTTTCTCGTCTCAAACTCTATTCATGCTACATCACAAAATTTGATCAAGTCAGATTCGAACCACTCTGTGTGAGGAGCGCTCGGAGTCCCCGATTCGTCATAGACTTAAACTTCCAAAACCTCTTTATGATTCTCGGTCTGACCGATACCCCACTTTCGGTCCTACCGAGATCATTAAGTTGATCTAGGTTTTCGATCTCGGTGCAACCAATTTGAACTTTTCGGTCACACCGAGTTTCAGTAACTGCTTGCAGTTATGAATCTCGGTGCCACCGGGTTGTTCCACTCGGTCACACCGACAGGGTCGGGCTATATATAGTCACGGGCAAAATTTGGAAATTTCTCCGAACCCCTTCGCCTGCGCGATAGCCTGCTCTGCCAACGTGGTCTCCGGATCGTCTTCTCGCCGCCAGCCGCCTCCAGTCGTTGGTCTGCGTCGCCGTCAACGGGAATTCTACCCCACCATTGCCGCCGTAGCGAGTCTCCGCCGAACTAGGGTATGGACTCGATCTTTGTGCTATTCTCCAATCTGATTCCTAGCACATTGTGATCATCATGATTCTTGCCACGATTGAAACACTCCTATCCAGTCAATGCGCTCGTAGATTAGGTTTGATTCAAAAATTTTAGGGTTAGGTTTCCGCCGAAACCATCTCGGAGCCACCGAGTTGAAAAACTCGGTCCCACCAATTTGGCTTATGCCATTGCACAAGTGAGACTCGGTCTGACCAAGAATTACTTATCGGTGTGACCGATTTTGGAACTCTGTGAAACCCTAGCAGTCTCGGTGCCACCGAACTGTGACTCGGTCTGACCGAGTTCACTAGTTTAGGTTCCAAAACTGCTTCGGTATCACCGAGTTTAAAAATCGGTAGATCCGAGATGATTTCAGTGGGAAACTAAAACTAAGTTTTTTGATCATTCTTTTTGCAAAAATCTCTGCATTTTGTGATGCTCATCTATTCTACCTCATCTATAAACTATTCACAGTGTCAGCAGTCAGAATTTGCAACATGTCTGATCAGAGTGACAGCCAGAACTTGTCAGAGCAGCAAGTGCAGATGAGTGAGGGCACTAGTCCCTCCAGCTCTTCAGATGATGGCAGCAGAAGTACCCCAAGCAATTTACCAAAAGCTGCCACTAGACAGAGGAAGAAGAGAACTTCAGATTCTGAAGATGAAGATTATGTGGCAGAGGAAGAGGCCACATCAAAGAGAGTTGAGCCAGCTCAAGGCACAAAGCCAGGGTTAAAGATCAAAAGGCCAGCAGGCAGGCAGCCTATGTCAAAGGCTAGAGCTTCAATTGAAAAGCCTGCACCCAAAGAACCAGTTGCTGCTGAAGGCAAGAAGAGGAAGGAAAGGGTCAAGAAGACCGTAGCCAGAGTGCTTGGAAAGGCTTCCATCATGGAAGAGGAAGAGGAAGAAGAGGTTGCTGCACCAGCACCTAAGGCACCTAAGCTTATGGGTGATGCTATCAGGACAGGGGCTGCCACATCTAAGCCCAAAGAAGCACCCAAAGCTGCCTCCAAGCCCAAGTCTGCACCAAAGAGAAATACAAGAAGCATCCTAGCTACTGAAAAGAACAAGGCCCCAGTGCCTGAAGCTGCTGAAGAAGAGGATGAAGAGCAAGTTCTCAGAAAACTCAAGCCCAAGATCCCAGACCACAATGATGCTCATCCTGTGGCTGAGGATATGAAGCTCGGGAGAGACTCAGGGCTCAGGAAGTGGAGAGAAGCAGATCCGTATGCTTCAAGGAGAAGGACTGCTGTGGATTACAGATTGCACACCAAGGAACAGCAGGACTTCTATGAGACTTCTATGAGATTGAAAGTGCAACTATCCCTAGGTGGTTTTGGTAATTCATAACAACATATAGCTCATTGAGCTAATGCTATTCCAAGATGATTATTTCAGGAAAGCTCAATGATTGGCATGGCATGGATGTGAAAGTGGAACCCTCAAAATGCTAAGGACAAAGGATTAGCTCAAGCTCAAAAGCTCAAGACTCTTCACTTTATATTTTAGTGATCCAAGATCACATTGAGTCTTTAGGAAAAGCCAATACTATCAAGGAGGGATGAGGTGTTGCTTAATGAGCCTCTTGCTTCATGTGCTTAGTGATATGCTCCAAAAACCCTCAACTACTTTCCCATATCCACTTATGACCTAAACCCTAAGCCAAACTCGGTCCTACCGATTCTTTCTATCCGGCGCCACCGAGTTTCACTTGTCATAAGCCACTGCCAAACCCTAGCAATTCGGTTCTACCGATAGGGATCTTGGTCTCACCGAGATGGGATTGCAAACTCTCTGTTTCCCTTTCGTAACTTTTCAGTCTCACCGAAAGAGCGAATCGGTCCCACCGAGATTGCAATGTAAATTCAGTGTTTCCTTTTTGTAACTTTTCGGTCTCACCGAAAGAGCAAATCGGTCCCACCGAGTTTGCCTGACCAACTCTCTGGTTAGCTAATTACCAAATTCGGTCTCACCGAGTTTGTGTAATCGGTCTCACCGAGATTACGTTATGCCCAAACCCTAACCATATCGGTCCTACCGAGTTGCATGTCAGTCCCACCGAAAATCTCTAACGGTCACTAGGTTTACATTTTCGGTCCGACCGAGTTTGTTGATTCGGTCCCACTGAGATTGGAAAACTGTGTGTAACGGTTGGATTTTGTGTGGAGGCTATATATACCCCTCCACCTCCTCTTCACTCGAGGAGAGAGCCATCAGAACACATACACAATTCCAACTCATATGTTCTGAGAGAGAACCACCTACTCATGTGTTGAGATCAAGACATTCCATTCCTACCATATGAATCTTGATCTCTAGCCTTCCCAAGTTGCTTTCCACTCAAATCTTCTTTCCACATAATCCAAATCCTATGAGAGAGAGTTGAGTGTTGGGGAGACTATCATTTGAAGCACAAGAGCAAGGAGTTCATTACCTACACACCATTTGTTACTTCTTGGAGAGTGGTGTCTCCTAGATTGTCTAGGTGTCACTTGGGAGCCTCCGACAAGATTGTGGAGTTGAACCAAGGAGTTTGTAAGGGCAAGGAGATCGCCTACTTCGTGAAGATCTACCGCTAGTGAGGCAAGTCCTGTGTGGGCGATGGCCATGGTGGGATAGACAAGGTTGCTTCTTCGTGGACCCTTTGTGGGTGGTTGCTTCTTCGTGGACCCTTTGTGGGTGGAGCCCTTTGTGGACTCGCGCAACCGTTACCCTTTGTGGGTGGAGCCCTCCGTGGACTCTCGCAACTGTTACCCTTTGTGGGTTGAAGTCTCCATCAACGTGGATGTAGGATAGCACCACCTATCCGAACCACGGGAAAAACATCCGTGTCTCCAATTGCGTTTGATTTCTCCAAACCCTTCCCTTTACATTCTTGCAAGTTGCATGCTTTACTTTCCGCTGCCAATATACTCTTTGCATGCTTGCTTGAATTATGTGATGATTGCTTGACTTGTCCTACAATAGCTAAAATCTGCCAAGAACTAAAATTGGGAAAAGGTTAAGTTTTTATTTGGTCAAGTAGTCTAATCACCCCCCCCCCCCTCTAGACATACTTTCGATCCTACAGGCACCCACCGCCTTACGGGGTGGCCACGAGGGTCAGGGGCACGCCCACCCCCGGGGGCGCACCCCTGCCTCGTGGCCCCCTCGGGCATCGTCTTGCGTTGATTCTTCTTCCCAAAAATCACATATATTCCAAAAAAAACCTCCATAAGTTTTATCCCGTTTGGACTCCGTTTGATATGGATTTTCTGCGAAACAAAAAACATGCAACAAACAGGAACTGGCACCGGGCACTGGATCAATATGTTAGTCCCAAAAATAGTATAACAAGTTGCCAAAATTATATGAAAGTTGTATAATATTGGCATGGAACAATGAAAAATTATAGATACGACGGAGACGTATCAGCCTCCAAGCGCAGAGTTTTGTAGGACAGTAGCAATTTTCCCTCAAGTGGATGACCTAAGGTTTATCAATCCGTGGGAGGCGTAGGATGAAGATGGTCTCTCTCAAACAACCCTGCAATCAAATACAAGAAATCTCTTGTGTCCCCAACACACCCAATACAATTGGAAATTGTATAGGTGCACTAGTTCGGCGAAGATATGGTGATAAAAGTGTAATATTGATGGTAGAAATATACTTCTATAATCTGAATAAAGAAAATAGCAAGGTAGCAAATAGTAGACGGGCACAAAAACGGTATTGCAATGCTTGAAAATGAGGTGTAGGGTACATACTTTCACTAGTGCAACCTCTCAACAATGCTAATGTAATTGGATCATATAACCACCCCTCAAAGTGCGATGAAGAATCACTCCAAAGTTCCTATCTAGCGGATAACATAAGAATAAATTGTTTGTAGGGTACGAAACCACCTCAAAGCTATTCTTTCCATTCGATCTATTCAAGAGCTCGTACTAAAATAACACAAAGCTATTCTTTCCGTTCGATCTATCCTAGAGTTTGTACTAAAATAACACCAATGCAAATTCATATTCATAATACTCAATCCAACACAAATAACTTTAAAGAGTGCCCCAAGATTTCTACCGGAGAAACAAAGACAAGAACGTGCGTCAACCCCTATGCATAGATTACCCCAATGTCACCTCGGGAATTCGCGAGTTGAGTGCCAAAACATATATCAAGTGAATCAATACGATACTCCATTGTCACCACGAGTATTCAATTGCAAGACATATATCAAGTGCTCTCAAATCCATAAAAGTATTCAATCTTATAACAACGAAATCTCGAAGGAAAAAACTCAATTCATCACAACAAGATAGAGAGGGGAAAACACCATATGATCCGACTATGTTAACCAAGCCCGCGATACATCAAGATCGTGACATCTCAAGAACACGAGAGAGAGAGAGAGAGAGATTAAACACATAGCTACTGGTACAAACCCCCAACCCCAATGGTGGACTACTCCCTCCTCATCGTGGTGGCCGCCGGGGTGATGAAGATGGCCACTAGAGATGATTCCCCCCTCTGGCAGGGGGGCATAACGGGGTCTAGATTGGTTTTCGATGGCTACAGAGCCTTGAGGCGACGGAACTTCTGATCTAGGTTAACCCCGAGTGTTTTTGGAATATTTGTGAATTTATAGGGTAAAGAGGGGGTGCGGGAGGCCACCGAGGTGGGCACAACCCACCTGGGCACCCAGGCGCGCCCTGGTGGGTTGTGCCCCCCTCGGGGCACCCCCAGGTGCTGCTCTGCCCCATCCTGTGTGTTCTGGTCCATAAAAATCTCCAAAAAGTTTTGCGATGTTTGGACTCCGCTTGATATTGATTTCCTGCGATGTAAAAAACAAGCAAAAAACGGCAACTGGCACTAGGAACTGGGTCAATAGGTTAGTCCCAAAAAATGATAGAAAGTTGCTATAAAATGATTGTAAAACACCCAAGAATGATAATATAACAGCATGAATACTTCATAAATTATAGATACATTGGACACATATCACACGCTTCTAGTTTTTCTTAATTTATTATTCAACGTGTTTTTAGGTTAGCAAACTTTTCTGCCCACCATTGTGCAAAGCAAGCCAACACTATGGAGGTTACAGATTGATGGCTAGATGTCACTCATAGTTTCCTTGTAACTATCCTCATGGCAGATAATGCCGAGGCAGTTGATGTTGAATAAAGATGCTCAAATTTTCCCGCAAAAAAAAGAGAAGGGTTGCTCGGCCCATGTACAAGGGGATTAGGTTACAAGTATGATGTTGCTAAGGCCTCTGGAACCCACATTGGCTCAGGTGCGAGCTTCCTCCTGTATAGTGTACAACAAGCTCCAGGTACAAGTAGAAATACATTATCGAAAAGTTAAGTAAGCAACAAGCTCGCTCTCCCACACCAACAGATGAGCAACATCTAGCAGAACAACATACATGAAGAAACAAAGTTTCGAACTAAACATTTTTATCAACTACAAAAGGTCTGGTGATGGAGCTAGCGGTCCCTCTCATTAGCATTCACTTTCTTGATCAGCAACAAAACAATCAGATTGCGGGATCATCTTGTGGAGACTTTCATCGAGTGCGAGAGTAACAACACAATGAAGAGCTTTTGCAAACTCCGGTGTAGTGATGCCATGAAAAGCTTGACAACAACCCATCAGACAGTGGCCCGAATGATCTCGCACCACTACACCAACTACCAAAGTCAACAAAGCTGATAAGATTGTTGCATCCACATTAAGGCAAAGCAAACTAGCCGACGATGAAGTTCATTTAATAATTTCCTTTGGAAATACACACCTAGATGGCTCACTCGATTTCAAACAATGCAGAGTGATCATTCCCACATAGGCTTAAATTTATACACAGCCCCTTGATCCCATAATGCTTCTGTGCACTCTGTTTATGTGGCATGTTGGTTCTATGTGTAGGTAAGGGTTGCGACTTAGTTTATGTGGTAACGCTCTGGGAACCCATTTGGCACAGTTTGTAATTTTCTTTGGAACTACACATCTAGATGACTCAACATATTTACCATCACCAATGTTCCACAGAACACCTTGACCCAACAACCTTTTGCCAAACATAATGCTACACCAAGTATAAGAAGCCTATTGGGGGCAGGGTGTGTGCTGATTTGGGAAAGATGCTCCTTCATCTGGTCATCGTCCTCTGAGCTCTCCTCCGGCCAGCTCGGATGCAATCGGGCCTCTATTCATTGCACACGTCGGCCCTGCAAACCGTTCCCAATGGTTGCCATCTCTTACTTCTGCACTAACGAGAGCCGCTTTCACATATTGTTGCCGCTCCCCATCATTGCATCAGTGGTTGTCATGGAAGGAGGATGAAGGGAAGCGGGGGTGCGTCGGCGGTCATGAACAGAGGAGGAAGGAAAAGCGGAGGTGGTCTGTTTACGTCCTGCATGGCTGTGTTTATATAGCGGGTGGACGGTAGGCGACTTCAATGGAGTAGGATCCGTCACACCACCTAGTCGGCCGCGTAGCTCTGAGCCGGCATTGGACACGACGCGGTGAGCGACTCTGACGCCCGGATAACTAAGCTACAGTAAACCCCTGCTAATGGTGCCACGTCATCACATTACTGTTGCTAATCCTCACTTGATCCAAATCACTGTTCATATTCAAACTCAAAGTTAAAGTCAAAAATTCAAACTTGCCAAACCTGAAAACTAAAATGTTCAAAGTGTGGCAAATAATCCCTGGGTATTTTTCATGTTGGAACCAACCTCTTTTGGATTCCAAAAATGCCCCTAGAAATTATTTAGTGGTCCAGCAGCATTTAAAATTGGTCGTTTGAATTTCTAAAAATGGTTAGACAATTCCTTTTGGCCTCAAACTTTTTGTGACTCCTAGAAATAATGTGCTTGATTTATGTGACAAGTCTCGTATCTATCAAAATTCTTCTACTTTTACAATTTAATAGAAAGCAGCAACTACGTTTGAAAATTAAAATAAAATTTTGAAAAAGGAAAAGATCCCCCCCCCGCTGGGCCAACCGGCCCGGCTAGCTCCGCCGCTTCCCCTCACGCCACCGCAGCTCCGCCGTAGACCCCCGCGCCCGTTGCCACCTCACGGTGCTGCACGTCGTGGCCGTCGGCGCCCTCCTGCCTCGTGCTGGTCCTGGCCAGGAGGGGCTGCCCAGCCCCTGGCCCTGTGTCTATGACAAACCGGGCCCACGCCCTCTGTTAAAGGGTAAAAGAAAAACGGACATAAAATAGTAATTAATTAATTAAATTAATTAGTAATATAATTAATTAACTTAATTAACCTGCTAGTTAACCTAATTAACTAATTATTTAATTAAAACTGTCAATTAGTTACTAGTCTATGGTAGAACGACCCCACACATCAGTTTGACCCAGTCAACGCCCTGTTACCTGCTGACATCATGATGACATCATGCTGATGCAACAAACCCATTTTAGGATTAATAGTCGTAATATTGTTTTAATCTTTGAAAAATCATGTGAAATATTCCATAAGTTAGATGAAAATATGTTGTACATGGAACTTGCTCAAAACGACGAGACGAATCCGAATACGTGGTCCGTGCGTCCGCCACACGTCCCTAGCATAGCGAACATTCAACCTTCCCCCTATGTTTCGTCTGTCCGAAAATGCCAAACTTCGGGAAAACATTCCCGGATGTTTTCCCCCTCCACCCATATCGTGTAGCACTATGTTGGAACACCCCTAGCGCTACTTTGCTTGTCATGTATCTGTTTGCTCTGTATTTATTGTTTCTTCCCCCTCTTCTCTCCGGTAGACCCTAAGACCGCTGCTGATGCTGCCCCTGTGATCGACTATGTCATCGATGACCCTTCTTCCCTTTCAGTGGAGCTTCCAAGCAAGCCCCCCCCCCTTGATCATCCCGATATCGCCCATTCCATTTTCTCATGCTTGCATTAGATTTTGCAAGTGTAATTGATTGCTCCTATTCTGACACATATCCTGCTTTTGTAACCTGCTATTGTTACCTACCTTCTTATCCTAAACTACTTAGTATAGGTTGGTTAGTGATCCATCAGTGACCCCCACCTTGTCCTTGTTGCCCCAGCTTCATCATTGACGACTCGATCAACGTGATCAACGACCAGACCTGACACCTCACATCACATCACGCCCCTATAGTTGCTCGACTCTGCAGAGCTACTATCGAGTGCCGAGGGTGATACCTCATAACGCACTCCTGATGATAACTCTATAGTGTAGCTATTCGGTCGTGGTCATCGAGGGTGATTACTCCTTGACCACTCCCGATACGACTCTGACGTGCAACCCCTCAAGTGTGAACCTCGAGGGTGGTTCCTCTTATGTTCACCTTGCTGATTAAATTGAGTGGAATTCACCGAGAGTGATTCCTCAGGTTTTCCTCCTTTATGTTTTGGACACACGGTTATCCGGACTTTACTTGAGAGCATTGTTGAAGTTGGGTCAGACCCGAGGGGTACCCGCGAGTTGATGTGAAAGTCGGGTGGGCCCGTAGAGCACCCGCGAGTTTTCTACGTGGCACGGCCGGGCAATCTGGGCCCTTGTCATAAGTCCATGAGACGGGGCGACGGGGTTACATTACCATGAGTCTCTGCTCGTCTCCGCGAGCCCCCAATACACTAACAGGTTTGGGTATCTGTTCTGAGTTGGCCTTTAGCCTTTACACACTAACCACCACGCGAGAATAGATATGGGCCTCGACGTCGCAGTATTAGCCGAAGCTTTCTCAGACATCCAGTTCAACATTGTGGCCGAGCCGGATCGTGTCATCCACTTCACGGGTGGTGCTGGTATCCCCTTGCGCACAACGACCTGGAGTGTAACGGGCGATGGGCCCAAGACCCCGGAGTGCTTAGGATGTAGACCGACAGGGACCTCTCTACTGAGCCTAGGTAGGGCTACGACGTGTTGATCTTCCAAGGTCGGGCATTGCCCCCAGAAAGGTGTGTCCGGCTAGAGTGATCGAGCGTGTTGGGTAACGTGGTGCACCCCTGCAGGGAAGATATATATTCGAATACCATGTCCATCGTAATGGACGTTCAGACTTGTATCCTAATCTTATATAACTAGAACTGGTTACTTGAGATATGTGATGGAGATTTTGGCTCCGGGATTGCTTTCCCGTAGGGATTCGAGGAGGGATCTCTGGGCGTTAATGCTACAACATGCTTGTTAATTATAAACTGCTATTCTGTACTCTTCTACATGTGTAAGATGTTTGGAGCTGCTTGAAGATGCTAGTCTTTGATAGGCTAGGCCTTCCCCTCTATTCTGGCATTCTGCAGTTCAGTCCACAGATACAACCCTTCCATTTGATACCAATGCATACTTAGTATAGATCTGATGCTTGCGAGTACTTTGGATGAGTACTCACGGTTGCTTTGCTACCCATTTTCCCCCTTCTTCCTTATTTCTGGTTGTTGCAACCAGATGGTGGGTCCCTGGAGCCAGATGCCAATGCCAACGGATACTACTACATGGAGACCGCCGACGACTAGGAGTAGTTAGGAGGTCCCAGGCAGGAGGCCTTGCCTCTTCTATCGTTGATGTTTGTGCTAGCCTTCTTAAGGCAAAACTTGTTTAACTTATATTTGTACTCAGATATTGTTGCTTCTGCTGACGCTTGTGTATCAAGCTTGTATTCGAGCCCTCTGGCTTGTAATATAAAACTTGTATTACTTTATTTGTGTCTAGAGTTGTGTTGTGATATCTTCCCATGAGTCCCTGATCTTGATCATACACATTCGCGTGTATGATTAGTGTATGGTCGAATCGGGGGAGTCACAAGTTGGTATCAGAGCCGACTGCCTGTAGGATCCCCCTTTCCAACTCCTTGGCCGAAGTTGAGTCTAGTCAATGAAATATTGGTTTACTAACATGGTTGTGTGACTTATGGGCCCACGTCGCCAACTGGGTGGTATTAGGATCTTTTACTCCTCGTCTATACTCTGGGATTATGATGTCTCTTCTATTTGGGTTAAATGATTTTGCTAACTCTAACCATAGGCTCTCGTAAATACTTTCTCCCGGAGAGCCCCTCACTCCGGATGATTGCTTGCTGCACCAGAAGATTCTGAAGATACTCTCCAATGTTTTCCCGAGACCCCTGTGCCCTTCGCCGTTGCGATCCCTGCCACCAATAAATCCTTATGAGTAACTACCTCCATTGTCGTTCATACCTTTATCCCCGGTTGCTCTTGTTATTACAAGATGTCCTAAAATACTCTCTGATGTTTCGAGAATCCTTTATGCTTATTGCCCTGCAGTTCCTTGCCACATGAATACTCCTATGAATAATTCCTCACACTTTTCGAGGATTTGTTCATTCCTAGTTGCTCAAGTGATTCACAAGATACTTTGAAGTACTATCCAATCTTTCGATAATCCTCTTCAACTATTTCTCTGCAAATACTTATCTGCTTGCACTATGGTTACTTCCATATGTCTAGAAATACTCATTTGCATCCTTTATCATCGTAATTTTGAGCATTTGATTCGATTTGTTTGTGAATGCTCACGATCACCAGTCCTATTTAAAATTCTTCCCTTGATTCGGACATCACCCCGGACATAAGCCGATGTTCGACAAATCAAACTTTGATTGATTGTCGATCTATGTCTATTCAACTTATCCATTCTTGATTAGAGCGTTTGCTTCTGATCCCTTGATTTGGGAATCATAAATTCCTTTGCATTTGAACTTTCAATTAGTCAGTTGCTTCTACAATCTGACCTCCTTGCATTCTTTCTTCTTCTGATTGAGTATCGATGCTCACATCAGATCCCTTGTGGACCACCGGATCTTTTGTTGGGTTTTATCCGACAACGTCCTTCATATTCTCTAACCTTGTGAGCTTTTCCTTGGATACATAATGCCTTTGATAAATTGTATCCCCTGCTTTTGTCAACCATGCTCTGCTTCCGAGCTTGAGTTATCCATTCCTAAAGTTTGTTGTATATGTTCCTAAGATGTCCCTATGGGTTGAATCTATGTCTTCCCTAAATCCGTGTGAACTCGAAAGTTATGCCGGTTATACTCTACTAGCATTTTGTCAGATAAAATTTCAACGCTACAACTTCTTTGAATGCGAGAAGTGAATGGAAAGTTGTGCATTAGATAAGTGGGAGTCGACCTTGAGCCGTTGTGTTCACGCCCATGGACCCGATGTGGAACTTATCATTGAAGCTTCTTGTTATAATAATAATCCCCTTGTGATAAGTTCATTTGGTATCTATGTTTGGTCCTTTGCAACCGTGGTTCCGACCATATTGTTCTTCTTTGATCCAATTTCTCGGGCGAGTTAAAGTACTTGTCTTCTGCAGGTCTTTTCACCTATCCAACCTCTATCTAGTTCTACCATCGAGTATTACCCTCTGGTATCTCGAGAATATCCCGGAACTACATAACTTCTTATGAGTTCTTCATCAACTATTATTTCTCGTCGATTCCAATTTTCCATGGGTTTTGAGTTGTTAGACACTCGAGAAAACCGATTACTGATTCAAGTCTACACTTTCCTTTCCATTGTTTTGTTTAACCTTTCTTGTAACCTAACATATCTAAGAAGTGACAATTCCCTGCTAATATAAACACCTCGGTGTACAAACTCTGTCAGTAATACCTTGTTACTATTGTTGATGACATTCTGGTAACTACCATTGGACGAGAACTTAGCCTATTGGTCCGCCTCGCCTTGCGAGCAGGAAAATGGTTCTCTTCGTCCCTCGCCCTTGGTACCAACGTTGTTGCCAACATAACTGATAGGATATACTCTGACATGCCTTACTATCATGACCGTGCAAGATGTCAGTGCCCTTCCTATTTTTGACCCGCATGGTGGGCGCATAACCCACACTTCCACAGGATCGAAACTTGACTCTCCTATACATCCCTGTCTTCCAAAATTGTTCCTCAAGCTTGGCTTCATGTGTAATTCACGAGCCACCTTCTTGTGATCTATTCTGGTATCAGATACAATACTTATTCTCGATGCTCTGAACCCCCTTTCACACTTTGTTTCAGACATCGAACGATTGTCCACCCGGTTGAAGCTTCTTAATCCACCTCCTTACCTTGCTCTCAACATCTTTCTTGAATTTCGACTCGATAGATGCCTCTATGCTACGTTCACTAAGATAGCCCCCAGGTACCTATCTTGTTTTGAGCTCCATCCTTCCCGAGTCTTCCCCCTTACTCCACCCCTTAAATCCCGGGACGAGAATTCTTGTAGTGGAGGAGAATTGGGACACTCGGATAATTAAGCTATAGTAAACCCCTGCTAATGGTGCCACGTCATCACATTGCTGTTGCTAATCCTCGCTTGATCCAAATCACTGTTCATATTCAAACTCAAAATTAAAGTCAAAAATTCAAATTTGCCAAACCTAAAAACTAAAATGTTCAAAGTGTGGCAAATAATCCCTGGGTATTTGTCATATTGGAACCATCCTCTTTTGGATTCCAAAAGTGCCCCTGGAAATTATTTAGTGGTCCAACAACATTTGAAATTGCCCGTTTGAATTTCTAAAAATGGTTAGACAACTCCTTTTGGCCTCAAACTTTTTGTCACTCCTAGAAATAATGTGCTTGATTTATGTGACAAGTCTCATATCTATCAAAATTCTTCTAGTTTTAAAATTTAATAGAAGCAGCAGCTAAGTTTGATAATTAAAATAAAATTTTGAAAAAGGAAAAGACCCCCCCCCAATGCTGGGCTAACCGGCCCAGCTAGCCAACTAGCCGTCCCAGTCGGCCGACCCACCTCTCCCCGCATATTCCCCCACCCGGTCGAACCCTGATACGTTGTAATGCCCCGAGACCGATGCGCCAGGTGTCTTCCAGTTATTCGCAGACGTTGCCATGTCATTTGCTTGTGTGTTGCATTTTATCATGTCATCATGTGCATTGCATCATCATGTTTTCAAAACTTGCATCCGTCCAGGTCTCCCCGTCCTCTCTGTTGTCCGTTGTGAGGCCAACCACACTCGCACGCGCCCGCGGCACGTCCGAAATATTGTTTTATAAGTGGCCGAAAAATGTTCTCGGAATGGGATGAAAGTTGGCGTGCGGTGTTGTTATGTTGTTAGTAGGTCGCCTGCCAAGTTTCATCGCATTCAGAGTCCGTTTGACGCCCCAACGGTTAACTATAGCGGCATTATAGTCGGTCTAACATCAGACGTTTTCGGTCTCCGAAAACTGTTGCTGGGCTGCATTCCTCCTCTTTCCTCGCAGACCACCTCCTCTCGACACAGCCCACTATCCCCACCGGCAGACCACCTACCCCTTCTCGCGTCCGGAGCCGTCCGATGGCGATCGCACGGTCTGGAAACGCCTCCAAACCCCTCCTAACCCTAATCCTAACCCACCCCCCCCTTTCCTATTTAAACCTCTCCCCTTGCCATTTTGGGCAGTAGCCATCCTCCTCCTCATTTTCCGCGCTTCCACCCACCTCCATTTCCGTGCCCGACCACCTCCCCGCCGCCACTTGGCACCGTCCGAGTGACCGCGCCGCCACCTAGTGCTGCTCCTGCCCACTCAGAGGCCGCCACGTCACCCTGCAGCCCCCTCTCCACCGCGTCGGCCTTGCAGGCCCATTGCGAGCCCGTCCGGGCCCAAAGCGCCGCCGTTGCTCCTCCTGAAGTGCCTGATCCAATCTGGATTGAGACAACTGCCTCCGCCCCCGAGCGTCGCCCCGCGTCTGCGCCGCCCCCGTTAGCTCGTCGTACGGCCACCGGAGACCTCGTCGCCGGCAAGCCTCGTCGGAGGACCTGCCAGGCCGCCCCTGCCCTTTCCCTCTCCTTCTCCTCTCTCTCCCAGAACTCACATCTCTCCCCCTCTCCCTACAGAGCCACCATGGCCATGGAAGCCGGGCTATCACCGTCGAGCTTGCTGTCGGTCGCCTTGCCCACGTCGTCCGCTGCCGGATCCGGATGGACCGGAGCCATCTCGTGCTACCTCGCCATTCCTGACCTTCCCACGCCTCGTCGGTTGCTACTCCTGCGCCGCCGTGCTCCTGGATCGACAGGCGGACGTCCGATCCGCACCCTCCGCTCGGTCTATGCGGATGGGTCGGCACCTCCAAGGCCCAGCTTCCCCCACTCCACCATTTCCGACCAGTTAGGCCCACTGGCTGAGGCCATCCCCCCCCCCCCATGTGCCCTCCTTTTTTCTCATTGTTGGCCAACCATTTTTGACCCAAGTGTTGTTTTTTTCAGCGGTCGAATTTCTCTATTTTGAAGAAAACTGCAGTTTTACAAAAAGTCCACCTAGTTCATGCATAACATAACTCACAAATGGTGCATCAGATTAAAATGATTTATATATGAAAAATGCTTAGAATTCTGTCTATTTTCATAATATGCAACTTTCATGCATGTTTAAAATGTTGTTTGTTTTAATTTGCCATAATGCCATGTTAAAATGATTTAATTCATAACTAATTAACCGTAGCTCCAATTTTAATAAACTTTATATGTAAATGGGGTAGAAAAATGCCTAGTTTAACATGGTGCCTTTACTTTGCATGTTTAATTACTCTAAAATTGTGTATAGGGCAGAACAGTACCAACTTTAAAATATGCACATGAGGATTTTCCGGATTTGTTGTTTGTAGTTTTCGGCCTCATTTAAACTTGACTAGATAGTTAGTTTATGTATGCTTCACCTCTTGCCATGCTAACCAACATTTAATATTGTTGAGTACATAAACGGGAGAGAACTAAATAAGTCATGTGGTGTTCCGTCAATATGTAACTCGTTGCATATTGAGCTCCACTTAATTTGTAGTATTGTTTGTGCACTTTTGCCATGCCATGCCTCATTAAATCGGACATGCATCATCCTTGGTTGTGCATCATGCCATGTTTATGTGATGGTTGTTTACTATGTTGTTTGCTTCTTTCCGGGTTGCTTCTCTCATTAGCTTCGGTTCCATTCCGGACTTGTGAGGATTCATTCGACTACGTCTGTTTGTCTTCTTCATGGATTCATTCTTCTTCCTTGCGGGATCTCACGCAAGATGATCATACCCTCGAAATCACTTCTATCTTTGGTTGCTAGTTGTTTTCTCTATCGCTATGTCGCGCTACCTACCACTTGTTTATCAAGCCTCCCAAATTGCGATGATAGCCTCTAACCCACCTTCCTAGCAAACCTTTGTTTGGCTATGTTACCGCTTTCGCTCAGCCCCTCTTATTGCATTGCTAGTTGCGGGTGAAGTTGAAGATTTGTTCCATGTCGGGACATGGTTATGTTGGCATATCACAATATCTCTTATTTAATTAATGCATCTATATACTTGGTAAAGGGTGGAAGGCTCGGCCTTATGCCTGGTGTTTTGTTCCACTCTTGCTGCCTTAGTTTCCGTCATACCAGTGTTATGTTCCTTGATTTTGCGTTCCTAACGCGGTTGGGTGTTATGGGAACCCCTTGACAGTTCGCTTTGAATAAAACTCCTCCATCAAGGCCCAACCTTGGTTTTACATTTACCTAACAACATAAGCCTTTTTCCCTTGGGTTTCGGGAGCCCGAGGGTCATCTTTATTTTAACCCCCCCCCCCCGGGCCAGTGCTCCTCTGAGTGTTGGTCCAACCTGTCAGCCGCCGGTGGCCACCAGGGGCAACTCTGGGCTGGCCTACCGGAAGTTTGGACAATCCGGTGTACCCTAAGAACGAGATATGTGCAGCTCCTATCGGGATTTGTCGGCACATTCGGGCGGCTTTGTTGGTCTTGTTTTACCATTGTTGAAATGTCTTGTAACCGGGATTCCGAGCCTGATCGGATCTTTCCGGGAGAAGGAATATCCTTCGTTGACCATGAGATCTTGTGATGGGCTAAGTTGGGACACCCCTGCAGGGTTTAAACTTTCGAGAGTCATGCCCGCGGTTATGTGGCAGATGGGAATTTGTTAATATCCGGTTGTAGAGAACTTGACACTTAACCTAATTAAAATGCATCAACTGCGTGTGTAGCCATGATGGTCTCTTTTCGGCGGCGCCCGGGGAGTGAACACGGTTCTTGTGTTATGCTTGAATGTAAGTAGCTTCAGGATCACTTCTTGATCACTTCTGGCTTTTCGACAATGCATTGCTTCTCTTCTCGCTCTTATTTGCGTATGTTAGCCACCATACATGCTTAGTGCTTGCTGCAGCTCCACCTCATTACCCTATCCTACCCATAAGCTTAAATAGTCTTGATCTCGTGGGTGTGAGATTGCTGAGTCCTCGTGACTCACAGATACTTCCAAATAGTTGCATGTGCCGATGATACCAGTGCAGGTGATGCAACGGAGCTCAAGTGGGATCTCGATGAAGATCTTGATCGTTGTGTTGTGTCTTTTCCGGTTGATCAGTAGTGGAGCCCAGTTGGGACAATCGGGGGTCTACCATTTGGGGTTGTCTTCTTTTATTTTGGTTCCGTAGTCGGACCTTGATTGTATTCTGGATGATGTATGTTTAACTTGTATTTGTGTGAAGTGGCAATTGTAATCCAACTCTTTATCCCTTTCTTATTCAGTACATGGGATTGTGTGGAGATTACCCCTCTTGCAACAAAACCTACCATGCGGCTATGCCTCTAAGTCGTGCCCCGACACGTGAGAGATATAGCCGCATTGTGGGTGTTACATACGTCTCCAAGGTATCTATAATTTTTTGCTGTTCCATGCTGTTATATTATCAATCTTGGATGTTTTATAATCATTTTATAGTCATTTTATATCATTTTTGGTACTAACCTATTGACATAGTGCCAAGTGCTAGTTCCTGTTTTTTCGTGTTTTTTACATCGCAGAAAATCAATATCAAACGGAGTCCAAATGCCACAAAACTTTACGGAGATTTTTTTTACTAGAAGGAACAAGTTGGGCCCTGGTTGCACCTGGGGGACTCCCGAGGAGGGGACAACCCACCAGGGCATGCCAGGAGGCCCAGGCGCGCCCTGGTGGGTTGTGCCCACCTCGGGTGCCCCCGGACCGCCTCTTTGCTCTATAAATACACAAATATTCCAGAAACCCAAGGGGAGTCGACGAAATATTCATCCAGCCGCCGTAGAGTCTAGAACCACCAGATCCAATCTAGACACCATCTCGGATGGGGTTCACCACCTCCATTGGTGCCTCTCCGATGATGTGTGAGTAGTTCTTTGTAGACCTTCGGGTCCGTAGTTAGTAGCTAGATGGCTTCATCTCTCTCTCTCTCTCTTGATTCTCAATACAATGGTCTCTTGGAGATCCATATGATGTAACTATTTTGCGGTGTGTTTGTTGGGATCAGATGAACTTTGAGTTTATGATCAGTCATATCTTTTTATATCCATGAAAGTTATTTGAGTTTCTTTGATCTCTTATATGCATGATCTCTTATAGCCTCATATTTCTTCTCCGATATTTGTGTTTTGTTTGGCCAACTTGATCTATTTATCTTGCAACGGGAAGAGGTGCCCGGTAGTGGGTTCGATCTTACGGTGTTTGATCCTAGTGATAGAAAGGGAACCGACACGTATGTATCGTTGCTACTAATCATAAAAAGATAGAATCTATATCTACGCAATAGATAAACAGATCTTGTCTACATCATGTCATCGTTCTTACTGCATTACTCCATTTTTCCAAGAACTTAATACACTAGATGCATGCTGGATAGAGGTCGATGTGTGGAGTAATAATAGTAGATGCAGGCAGGAGTGAGTCTACTAATCTAGGACGTGGTGCCTATGTAATGATCATTGCCTGGATATCGTCATAATTATTTGAGGTTCTATCAATTGCCCAATAGTAATTTGTTTACCCGTCATTTGCTATCTTTCTCAAGAGAAGCCACTAGTGAAACCTACGCCCCCGGGTCTTCTTCCTCATATATTTTCTTGCGATCTACTTTTCCCTTGCATTTTTATTCAGATCTATTAAACCAAAAATACAAAAATTCTTTGCTGCACTTTATTTTATTTGTGATCTATTATTTCAATCTACTACAATCTTCTGGCATCATTACCCGAAAGGGATTGACAACCCCTTTAACACGTCAGGTTGCGAGGTGTTGTTATTTGTGTGCAGGTGTTGTTTACGTTGTGTTGCTTGGTTCTCCTACTGGTTCGATAACCTTGGTTTCTTCATTGAGGGAAATACCTACCATCGTTGTGCTGCATCATCCCTTCCTCTTTGGGGAAATACCGACGTAGTCCTAGCAGACAGGAGCTTTTCTGGCGCTATAGTCAGAGAGCGATCAAACCCTAGCCCACCGACACCCCCCCCCCGCACAATCCCCTCGATCCCCCACCTCTTCCTCTCACCCCCCTCATTTGGATCGGGGGCACCCGAGCCCGCCTCCCCATTGCGACCCCCGTCCTCGCCTCTGCCCCGATAGCAATTGGTGACCCCGTCGTCGCTCGCCTGATGATAACTCTATAGTGTAGCTATTCGGTCATGGTCATCGAGGGTGATTACTCCTTGACCACTCCCGATTCAACTCTGTCGTGCAACCCCTCAAGTGTGAACCTCAAGGGTGGTTCCTCTTACGTTCACCTTGATGATTAAATTGAGTGGAATTCACCGAGGGTGATTCCTCAGGTTTTCCTCCTTTATGCTTTGGACACACGGTTACCCGGACTTTACTTGAGAGCATTGTTAAAGTTGGGTCAGACCCGAGGGGTACCCGCGAGTTGATGTGAAAGTCGGGTGGGCCCGTAGAGCACCCGCGAGTTTTCTACGTGGCACGGCTGGGCAATCTGGGCCCTTGTCATAAGTCCATGAGACGGGGCGACGGGGTCACATTACCATGAGTCTCTGCTCGTCTCCGCGAGCCCCCAATACACTAACAGGTTTGGGTATTTGTTCTGAGTTGGCCTTTAGCCCTTACACACTAACCACCACGCGAGAATAGATATGGGCCTCGACGTCGCAGTATTAGCCGAAGCTTTGTCAGACATCCAGTTCAACATTGTGGCCGGGCCGGATCGTGCCATCCACTTCATGGGTGGTGCTGGTATCCCCTTGCGCACAACGACCCGGAGTGTAACGGGCGATGGGCCCAAGACCCTGGAGTGCTTAGGATGTAGACTGACGGGGACCTCTCTACTGAGCCTAGGTAGGGCTACGACGTGTTGATCTTCCAAGGTCGGGCATTGCCCCCAGAAAGGTGTGTCCGGCTAGAGTGATCGAGCGTGTTGGGTAACGTGGTGCACCCCTGCAGGGAAGATATATATTCGAATACCATGTCCATGGTAATCGACGTTCAGACTTGTATCCTGATCTTATATAACTAGAACTGGTTACTTGAGATATGTGATGGAGATTTTGGCTCCGGGATTGCTTTCCCGTAGGGAGTCGAGGAAGGATCTCTGGGCGTTAATGCTACAACATGCTTGTTAATTATAAACTGCTATTCTGTACTCTTCTACATGTGTAAGATGTTTGGAGCTGCTTGAAGATGCTAGTCTTTGATAGGCTAGGCCTTCCCCTCTATTCTGGCATTCTGCAGTTCAGTCCACAGATACAACCCTTCCATTTGATACCAATGCATACTTAGTATAGATCTGATGCTTGCGAGTACTTTGGATGAGTACTCACGGTTGCTTTGCTACCCATTTTCCCCCTTCTTCCTTATTTCCGGTTGTTGCAACCAGATGGTGGATCCCTGGAGCCAGATGCCAATGCCAACGGATACTACTACATGGAGACCGCCGACGACTAGGAGTAGTTAGGAGGTCCCAGGCAGGAGGCCTTGCCTCTTCTATCGTTGATGTTTGTGCTAGCCTTCTTAAGGCAAAACTTGTTTAACTTATGTTTGTACTCAGATATTGTTGCTTCCGCTGACGCTTGTGTATCGAGGTTGTATTCGAGCCCTCGAGGCCCCTGGCTTGTAATATAAAACTTGTATTATTTTATTTGTGTCTATAGTTGTGTTGTGATATCTTCCCATGAGTCCCTGATCTTGATCATACACATTCGCGTGTATGATTAGTGTATGGTCGAATCGGGGAAGTCACAAGTTGGTATCAGGGCCGACTGCCTGTAGGATCCCCCTTTCCAACTCCTTGGCCGAAGTTGAGTCTAGTCAATGAAATATTGGTTTACTAACATGGTTGTGTGACTTATGGGCCCACGTCGCCAACTGGGTGGTATTAGGATCTTTTACTCCTCGTCTATACTCTGGGATTATGATCTCTCTTCTATTTGGGTTAAATGACTTTGCTAACTCTAACCATAGGCTCTCGTAAATACTTTCTCCCGGAGAGCCCCTCACTCCGGATGATTGCTTGCTGCACCAGAAGATTCTGAAGATACTCTCCAATGTTTTCCCGAGACCCCTGTGCCCTTCGCCGTTGCGATCCCTGCCACCAATAAATCCTTATGAGTAACTACCTCCATTGTCGTTCATACCTTTATCCCCGGTTGCTCTTGTTATTACAAGATGTCCTAAAATACTCTCTGATGTTTCGAGAATCCTTTATGCTTATTGCCCTGCAGTTCCTTGCCACATGAATACTCCTATGAATAATTCCTCACACTTTTCGAGGATTTGTTCATTCCTAGTTTCTCAAGTGATTCACAAGATACTTTGAAGTACTATCCAATCTTTCGATAATCCTCTTCAACTATTTCTCTGCAAATACTTATCTGCTTGCACTATGGTTACTTCCATATGTCTAGAAATACTCATTTGCATCCTTTATCATCGTAATTTTGAGCATTTGATTCGATTTGTTTGTGAATGCTCACGATCACCAGTCCTATTTAAAATTCTTCCCTTGATTCGGACATCACCCCGGACATAAGCCGATGTTCGACAAATCAAACCTTGATTGATTGTCGATCTATGTCTATTCAACTTATCCATTCTTGATTAGAGCGTTTGCTTCTGATCCCTTGATTTGGGAATCATAAATTCCTTTGAATTTGAACTTTCAATTAGTCAGTTGCTTCTACAATCTGACCTCCTTGCGTTCTTTCTTCTTCTGATTGAGTATTGATGCTCACATCAGATCCCTTGTGGACCACCGGATCTTTTGTTGGGTTTTATCCGACAACGTCCTTCATATTCTCTAACCTTGTGAGCTTTTCCTTGGATACATAATGCCTTTGATAAATTGTATCCCCTGCTTTTGTCAACCATGCTCTGCTTCCGAGCTTGAGTTATCCATTCCTAAAGTTTGTTGTATATGTTCCTAAGATGTCCCTATGGGTTGAATCTATGTCTTCCCTAAATCCGTGTGAACTTGAAAGTTATGCCGGTTATACTCTACTAGCATTTTGTCAGATAAAATTTCAACGCTACAACTTCTTTGAATGCGAGAAGTGAATGGAAAGTTGTGCATTAGATAAGTGGGAGTCGACCTTGAGCCGTTGTGTTCACGCCCATGGACCCGATGTGGAACTTATCATTGAAGCTTCTTGTTATAATAATAATCCCCTTGTGATAAGTTCATTTGGTATCTATGTTTGGTCCTTTGCAACCGTGGTTCCGACCATATTGTTCTTCTTTGATCCAATTTCTCGGGCGAGTTAAAGTACTTGTCTTCTGCAGTTCTTTTCACCTATCCAACCTCTATCTAGTTCTACCATCGAGTATTACCCTCTGGTATCTCGAGAATATCCCGGAACTACATAACTTCTTATGAGTTCTTCATCAACTATTATTTCTCGTCGATTCCAATTTTCCATGGGTTTTGAGTTGTTAGACACTCGAGAAAACCGATAACTGATTCAAGTCTACACTTTCCTTTCCATTGTTTTGTTTAACCTTTCTTGTAACCTAACATATCTAAGAAGTGACAATTCCCTGCTAATATAAACACCTCGGTGTACAAACTCTGTCAGTAATACCTTGTTACTATTGTTGATGACATTCTGGTAACTACCATTGGACGAGAACTTAGCCTATTGGTCCGCCTCGCCTTGCGAGCAGGAAAATGGTTCTCTTCGTCCCTCGCCCTTGGTACCAACGTTGTTGCCAACATAACTGATAGGATATACTCTGACATGCCTTACTATCATGACCGTGCAAGATGTCAGTTCCCTTCCTACTTTTGACCCGCATGGTGGGCGCATAACCCACACTTCCACAGGATCGAAACTTGACTCTCCTATACATCCCTGTCTTCCAAAATTGTCCCTCAAGCTTGGCTTCGTGTGTAATTCACGAGCCACCTTCTTGTGATCTATTCTGGTATCAGATACAATACTTATTCTCGATGCTCTGAACCCCCTTTCACACTTTGTTTCAGACATCGAACGATTGTCCACCCGGTTGAAGCTTCTTAATCCACCTCCTTACCTTGCTCTCAACATCTTTCTTGAATTTCGACTCGATAGATGCCTCTATGCTACGTTCACTAAGATAGCCCCCAGGTACCTATCTTGTTTTGAGCTCCATCCTTCCCGAGTCATCCCCCTTACTCCACCCCTTAAATCCCGGGACGAGAATTCTTGTAGTGGAGGAGAATTGGGACACTCGGATAATTAAGCTATAGTAAACCCCTGCTAATGGTGCCACGTCATCACATTACTGTTGCTAATCCTCACTTGATCCAAATCACTGTTCATATTCAAACTCAAAATTAAAGTCAAAAATTCAAATTTGCCAAACCTAAAAACTAAAATGTTCAAAGTGTGGCAAATAATCCCTGGGTATTTGTCATATTGGAACCATCCTCTTTTGGATTCCAAAAGTGCCCCTGGAAATTATTTAGTGGTCCAACAACATTTAAAATTGCCCGTTTGAATTTCTAAAAATGGTTAGACAACTCCTTTTGGCCTCAAACTTTTTGTCACTCCTAGAAATAATGTGCTTGATTTATGTGACAAGTCTCATATCTATCAAAATTCTTCTAGTTTTAAAATTTAATAGAAGCAGCAGCTAATTTGATAATTAAAATAAAATTTTGAAAAAGGAAAAGACCCCCCCAATGCTGGGCCAACCGGCCCAGCTAGCCAACTAGCCGTCCCAGTCGGCCGACCCACCTCTCCCCGCATATTCCCCCACCCGGTCGAACCCTGATACGTTGTAATGCCCCGAGACCGATGCGCCAGGTGTCTTCCAGTTATTCGCCGACGTTGCCATGTCATTTGCTTGTGTGTTGCATTTTATCATGTCATCATGTGCATTGCATCATCATGTTTTCAAAACTTGCATCCGTCCAGGTCTCCCCGTCCTCTCTGTTGTCCGTTGTGAGGCCAACCACACTCGCACACGCCCGCGGCACATCCGAAATATTGTTTTATAAGTGGCCGAAAAATGTTCTCGGAATGGGATGAAAGTTGGCGTGCGGTGTTGTTATGTTGTTAGTAGGTCGCCTGCCAAGTTTCATCACATTCGGAGTCCGTTTGACGCCCCAACGGTTAACTATAGCGGCATTATAGTCGGTCTAACATCAGACGTTTTCGGTCTCCGAAAACTGTTGCTGGGCTGCATTCCTCCTCTTTCCTCGCAGACCACCTCCTCTCCACACAGCCCACTATCCCCACCGGCAGACCACCTACCCCTTCTCGCATCCGGAGCCGTCCGATGGCGATCGCACGGTCCAGAAACGCCTCCAAACCCCTCCTAACCCTAATCCTAACCCACCCCCCCTTTCCTATTTAAACCTCTCCCCGTGCCATTTTGGGCAGCAGCCATCCTCCTCCTCATTTTCCGCGCTGCCACCCACCTCCATTTCCGCGCCCGACCACCTCCCCGCCGCCACTTGGCACCGTCCGAGTGACCGCGCCGCCACCTAGTGCCGCTCCTGCCCACACAGAGGCTGCCACGTCACCCTGCAGCCCCCTCTCCACCGCGTCGGCCTTGCAGGCCCATTGCGAGCCCGTCCGGGCCCAAAGCGCCGCCGTTGCTCCTCCTGAAGTGCCTGATCCAATCTGGATCGAGACAACTACCTCCGCCCCCGAGCGTCGCCCCGCGTCTGCGCCGCCCCCGTCAGCTTGTCGTACGGCCACCGGAGACCTCGTCGCCGGCAAGCCTCGTCGGAGGACCTGCCAGGCTGCCCCCTGCCCTTTCCCTCTCCTTCACCTCTCTCTCCCAGAACTCACATCTCTCCCCCTCTCCCTGCAGAGCCACCATGGCCATGGAAGCCGGGCTATCGCCGTCGAGCTTGCTGTCGGTCGCCTTGCCCACGCCGTCCGCTGCCGGATCCGGATGGACCGGAGCCATCTCGTGCTACCTCGCCATTCCTGACCTTCCCACGCCTCGTCGGTTGCTGCTCCTGCGCCGCCGTGCTCCTGGATCGAGCAGGCGGATGTCCGATCCGCACCCTCCGCTCGGTCTATGCGGATGGGTCGGCACCTCCAAGGCCCAGCTTCCCCCACTCCACCATTTCCGACCAGTTAGGCCCACTGGGTGAGGCCAGCCCCCCCCCCATGTGCCCTCCTTTTTTCTCATTGTTGGCCAACCATTTTTGACCCAAGTGTTGTTTTTTTCAGCAGTCGAATTTCTCTATTTTGAAGAAAACTGCAGTTTTACAAAAAGTCCTCCTAGTTCATGCATAACATAACTCACAAATGGTGCATCGGATTAAAATGATTTATATATGAAAAATGCTTAGAATTTTGTCTATTTTCATAATATGCAACTTTCGTGCATGTTTAAAATGTTGTAAATGTTGTTTGTTTTAATTTGCCATAATGCCATGTTAAAATGATTTAATTCATAACTAATTAACTGTAGCTCCGATTTTAATAAACTTTATATGTAAATGGGGTAGAAAAATGCCTAGTTTAACATGGTGCCTTTACTTTGCATGTTTAATAAGTCTAAAATTGTGTATAGGGCAGAACAGTACCAACTTTAAAATATGCACATGAGGATTTTCCGGATTTGTTGTTTGTAGTTTTCGGACTCATTTAAACTTGACTAGATAGTTAGTTTATGTATGCTTCACCTCTTGCCATGCTAACCAGTATTTAATATTGTTGAGTACATAAACGGGAGAGAACTAAATAAGTCATGTGGTGTTCCGTCAATATGCAACTCGTTGCATATTGAGCTCCACTTAATTTGTAGTATTGTTTGTGCACTTTGCCATGCCATGCCTCATTAAATCGGACATGCATCATCCTTGGTTGTGCATCATGCCATGTTTATGTGATGGTTGTTTACTATGTTGTTTGCTTCTTTCCGGGTTGCTTCTCTCATTAGCTTCGGTTCCGTTCCGGAGTTGTGAGGATTCGTTCGACTACGTCTGTTTGTCTTCTTCATGGATTCGTTCTTCTTCCTTGCGGGATCTCAGGCAAGATGACCATACCCTCGAAATCACTTCTATCTTTGGTTGCTAGTTGTTTGCTCTATCTCTATGTCGCGCTACCTACCACTTGTTTATCAAGCCTCCTGAATTGACATGATAGCCTCTAACCCACCTTCCTAGCAAACATTTGTTTGGCTATGTTACCGCTTTCGCTCAGCCCCTCTTATTGCGTTGCTAGTTGCGGGTGAAGTTGAAGATTTGTTCCATGTCGGGACATGGTTATGTTGGGATATCACAATATCTCTTATTTAATTAATGCATCTATATACTTGGTAAAGGGTGGAAGGCTCGGCCTTATGCCTGGTGTTTTGTTCCACTCTTGCCGCCTTAGTTTCCGTCATACTAGTATTATGTTCTTTGATTTTGCGTTCCTAACGCGGTTGGGTGTTATGGGAACCCCTTGACAGTTCGCTTTGAATTAAACTCCTCCAGCAAGGCCCAACCTTGGTTTTACATTTACCTAACAACCTAAGCCTTTTTCCCTTGGGTTTCGGGAGCCCGAGGGTCATCTTTATTTTAACCCCCCTGGGCCAGTGCTCCTCTGAGTGTTGGTCCAACCTGTCAGCCGTCGGTGGCCACCAGGGGCAACTCTGGGCTGGCCTACCGGAAGTTTGGACAATCCGGTGTACCCTAAGAACGAGATATGTGCAGCTCCTATCGGGATTTGTCGACACATTCGGGCGGCTTTGTTGGTCTTGTTTTACCATTGTTGAAATGTCTTGTAACCGGGATTCCGAGCCTGATCGGATCTTTCCGGGAGAAGGAATATCCTTCGTTGACCATGAGATCTTGTGATGGGCTAAGTTGGGACACCCCTGCAGGGTTTAAACTTTCGAGAGTCATGCCCGCGGTTATGTGGCAGATGGGAATTTGTTAATATCCGGTTGTAGAGAACTTGACACTTAACCTAATTAAAATGCATCAACCGCGTGTGTAGCCATGATGGTCTCTTTTCGGCGGCGTCTGAGAAGTGAACACGGTTCTTGTGTTATGCTTGAATGTAAGTAGCTTCAGGATCACTTCTTGATCACTTCTGGCTTTTCGACCGTGCATTGCTTCTCTTCTCGCTCTTATTTGCGTATGTTAGCCACCATACATGCTTAGTGCTTGCTGCAGCTCCACCTCATTACCCTATCCTACCCATAAGCTTAAATAGTCTTGATCTCGTGGGTGTGAGATTGCTGAGTCCTCGTGACTCACAGATACTTCCAAATAGTTGCATGTGCCGATGATACCAGTGCAGGTGACGCAACGGAGCTCAAGTGGGATCTCGATGAAGATCTTGATCGTTGTGTTGTGTCTTTTCCGGTTGATCAGTAGTGGAGCCCAGTTGGGACAATCGGGGGTCTAGCATTTGGGTTGTCTTCTTTTATTTTGGTTCCGTAGTCGTACCTTGATTGTATTCTGGATGATGTATGTTTAACTTGTATTTGTGTGAAGTGGCGATTGTAATCCAAGTCTTTATCCCTTTCTTATTCAGTACATGGGATTGTGTGAAGATTACCCCTCTTGGAACAAAACCTACCATGCGGCTATGCCTCTAAGTCGTGCCCCGACACGTGAGAGATATAGCCGCATTGTGGGTGTTACATACGTCTCCAAGGTATCTATAATTTTTTGCTGTTCCATGCTGTTGTATTATCAATCTTGGATGTTTTATAATCATTTTATAGTCATTTTATATCATTTTTGGTACTAACCTATTGACATAGTGCCAAGTGCTAGTTCCTCTTTTTTCGTGTTTTTTACATCGCAGAAAATCAATATCAAATGGAGTCCAAATGCCACAAAACTTTACAGAGATTTTTTTTTGACCAGAAGGAACAAGTTGGGCCCTGGTTGCACCTAGGGGAGTCCCGAGGAGGGGACAACCCACCAGGGCATGCCAGGAGGCCTAGGCGCGCCCTGGTGGGTTGTGCCCACCTCGGGTGCGCCCCGGACCGCCTCTTTGCTCTATAAATACCCAAATTTTCCAGAAACCCTAGGGGAGTCGACGAAATATTCATCCAGCCGCCACAGAGTCTAGAACCACCAGATCCAATCTAGACACCATCTCGGATGGGGTTCACCACCTCCATTGGTGCCTCTCCGATGATGCGTGAGTAGTTCTTTGTAGACCTTCATGTCCGTAGTTAGTAGCTAGATGGCTTCATCTCTCTCTCTCTCTCTTGATTCTCAATACAATGGTCTCTTGGAGATCCATATGATGTAACTATTTTGCGGTGTGTTTGTTGGGATCAGATGAACTTAGAGTTTATGATCAGTCATATCTTTTTATATCCATGAAAGTTATTTGAGTTTCTTTGATCTCTTATATGGATGATCTCTTATAGCCTCGTATTTCTTCTCCAATATTTGTGTTTTGTTTGGCCAACTTGATCTATTTATCTTGCAACGGGAAGAGGTGCCCGGTAGTGGGTTCGATCTTACGGTGTTTGATCCTAGTGATAGAAAGCGAACCGACACGTATGTATCGTTGCTACTAAGCATAAAAATATGGAATCTATATCTACGCAATAGATAAACGGATATTTTCTACATCATGTCATCGTTCTTACTGCATTACTCCGTTTTTCCAAGAACTTAATACACTAGATGCATTCTGGATAGAGGTCGATGTGTGGAGTAATAGTAGTAGATGCAGGCAGGAGTCAGTCTACTAATCTTGGACGTGGTGCCTATGTAACGATCATTGCCTGGATATCGTCATAATTATTTGGGGTTCTATCAATTTCCCAATAGTAATTTGTTTACCCGTCATTTGCTATCTTTCTCGAGAGAAGCCACTAGTGAAACCTACGCCCCCGGGTCTTCTTCCTCATATATTTGCTTGCGATCTACTTTTCCTTTGCATTTTTATTCAGATCTATTAAACCAAAAATACAAAAATTCTTTGCTGCACTTTATTTTATTTGTGATCTATTATTTGAATCTACTACAATCTTCTGGCATCATTACCCGAAAGGGATTGACAACCCCTTTAACACGTCAGGTTGTGAGGTGTTGTTATTTGTGTGCAGGTGTTGTTTACGTTGTGTTGCTTGGTTCTCCTACTGGTTCGATAACCTTGGTTTCTTCACTGAGGGAAATACCTACCGTTGTTGTGCTGCATCATCCCATCCTCTTTGGGGAAATACCGACGTAGTCCTAGCAGACAGGAGCTTTTCTGGCGCTATAGTCAGAGAGCGATCAAACCCTAGCCCACCGACACCCCCACTCCCCCCCCCCCCCCCCGCACAATCCCCTCGATCCCCCACCTCTTCCTCTCACCCCCTGATTTGGATTGGGGGCACCCGAGCCCGCCTCCCCATCGCGACCCCCGTCCTCGCTTCTGCCCCGACGGCAGCTGGCGCCCCCGTCGCCGCTCGCCGTCGCCCACGCCCCGCCGACCGTCGCCACCTCGCCGGACCACCGTATCGCCGCCCGTCGCCACCTCGTCCTCATCACCGCGCCGTCTTCGACCTCCTCCTCAATCGCAGCTCCACCAACCTCCGTGGTGTTCCCCTGCAACGGGGGTGAGCCGCCGCCCGTCCTTCTCTTCCCCCCCCCCCTGTCCGCTCGATCTCGCGCGCTCTCCGCACCCTAGCCGCACGTTGCGTCCGCGCGCCCACCATCCAGTCATCGCACCGCTGGACCATCCCCCCCTCCCGCCTGGCCCGCTCGCACCTGCGACCCCGCTGCCACACTCGCCTCACCCCGCTCGCGCTCGCACACGCGTGCCGGGCGCGTCCTCTGTCGACTGTGCCTAGCGCACCCTGGCCCGCTCCTGGCCACCACCTATGACCGCACGCGCCACCGCGCCGCCCTGCTCGGTCCTCGCCTCACGCCACCGCAGCTCCGGCGCTGACCCCCGTGCCCGCTGCCACCTCATGGCGCTGCTTGCCGTGGCCGCCGGCGCCCTCGTGCCTCGTGCTGGTCCTGGCCAGGAGGGGCTGGCCAGCCCCTGGCCCTGTGTCTATGACAAACCGGGCCCACGCCCTCTATTAAGGGCAAAAGAAAAATAAAAACAAAAATAGTAATTAATTAATTAAATTATTTAGTAATATAATTAATTAATTTAATTTACCTGCTAGTTAACCTAATTAACTAATTAGTTAATTAAAATTGTTAACTAGTTACTAGTCTATGGCAAAACAACCCCACACGTCAGTTTGACCCAGTCAACGCCCTGTTGCCTGCTGACGTCATGATGACATCATGCTGATGCAATAAACCCATTTTAGTATTAATAATAATTTCGTAATATTGTTTTAATCTTTGAAAAATCATGTAAAATATTCTGTAAGTCAGATGAAAATACTTTGTACATGGAAGTTGCTCAGAACAATGAGACGAATCCGAATACGTGGTCCGTGCGTCCGCCATACGTACCTAGCATAGCGAACATGCAACCTTCCCCCTCTGTTTTGTCTGTCCGAAAATGCCAAACTTTGGGAAAACATTCCCGGATGTTTTCCCCCTCCACCCATATCGTGTAGCACTATGTTAGAACACCCCTAGCGCTACTTTGCTTGTCATGTATCTGTTTGCTCTATATTTATTGTTTCTTCCCCCTCTTCTCTCCGGTAGACCCTGAGACTGCTGCTGATGCTGCCCCTGTGATCGACTACGTCGTCGACGACCCTTCTTCCCTTTCAGCGGAGCTTCCAGGCAAGCCCCCCCTTTGATAATCCTGATATTGCCCATTCCATTTTCTCATGCTTGCATTAGATTTTGCTACTGTAATTGATTGCTCCTATACTGATGCATAACCTGCTTTTGTAACTTGCTACTGTTACCTCCCTGCTTATCCTAAACTCCTTAGTATAGGTTGTGTTAGTGATCCATCAGTGACCCCCACCTTGTCCTTGTTGCCCCTGCTTCATCATCGACAACTCGATCAACATGATCGACGACCAGACCCGACACCTCATATCACACCCCTATTGTTGCTCGACTCTGCAGAGCTACTATCGAGTGTTGAGGGTGATACCTCATAACGCACTCCTGATGATAACTTTATAGTGTAGCTATTCGGTCGTGGTCATCGAGGGTGATTCCTCCTTGACCACTCCCGATACGACTCTATCGTGCAACCCCTCAAGTGTGAACCTCGAGGGTGGTTCCTCTTACGTTCACCTTGATGATTACATTGAGTGGAATTCACCGAGGGTGATTCCTCGGGTTTTCCTCCTTGATGTTTTGGACACACGGTTACCCGGACTTTACTTGAGACCATCGTTGAAGTCGGGTCAACCCCGAGGGGTACCTGCGAGTTGATGTGAAAGTAGGGTCGGCCCCAAGGGGTACCCGCGAGTTGATGTGAAAGTCGAGCGGGCCCATAGAGCACTCGCGAGTTTTCTACATGGCACTGCCGGGCAGTGTGGGCCCATGCCGTAAGTCCATGAGACGGGGCGACGGGGTCACATTATCGTGAGTCTCTGCTCGTCTCCGCGAGCCCCCAATGCACTAACATGTTTGGGTATTTGTTTTGAGTTGGCCTTTGGCCTTTACGCACTAACCACCACGCAAGAATAGATATGGGCCTCGACGTCGCAGTATCAGCCGAAGCTTTGTCAGACGTCCAGTTCAGCATTGTGGTCGGGCCGGATCGTGCCATCCACTTCACGGGTGGTGCTGGTATCCCCTTGCGCACAACGACCCGGAGTGCAACGGGTGATGGGCCCAAGACCCCGGAGTGCTTAGGATGTAGACCGACGGGGACCTCTCTACTGAACCTAGGTAGGGCTGTGACGTGTTGATCTTCTGAGGCCGGGCATTGACCCCAGAAAGGTGTGTCCAGCCAGAGTGATCGAGCATGTTGGGTAACATGGTGCACCCCTACAGGGAAGATATATATTCGAATACCGTGTCCACGGTAATGGACATTCAGACTTGTATCCTGATCTTATATAACTAGAACTGGTTACTTGAGATATGTGATGGAGATGTTGGCTCCGGGATTGCTTTCTCATAGGGAGTCGAGGAAGGATTTCTGGGCGTTAATGCTACAACATGCTTGTTAATTATAAACTGCTATTCTTTACTCTTCTACATGCTGCAAGATGTTTGGAGCTGCTTGAAGATGCTAGTCTTCGATAGGCTAGGCCTTCCCCTCTATTCTGGCATTTTGTAGTTCAGTCCACAGATACAACCCTTCCATTTGATACCAATGCATACTTAGTATAGATCTGATGCTTGCGAGTACTTTGGATGAGTACTCATGGTTGCTTTGCTACCCCTTTTCCCCCTTCTTCCTTCTTTCCAGTTGTTGCAACCAGATGGTGGATCCCTGGAGCCAGATGCCACCGCCAACAGATACTACTACATGGATACCGCCGACGACCAGGAGTAGTTAGGAGGTCCCAGACAGGAGGCCTTGCCTCTTCAATCATTGATGTTTGTGCTAGCCTTCTTAAGGCAAAACTTGTTTAACTTATGTCTGTACTCGGATATTATTGCTTCCGCTGATGCTTGTGTATCGAGCTTGTATTCGAGCCCTCGAGGCCCCTGGCTTGCAATATAAAGCTTGTATTGTTTTATTTGTGTCTAGAGTTGTGTTGTGATATCTTCCCGTGAGTCCCTGATCTTGATCATACTCATTTGCGTGTATGATTAGTGTACAGTCAATCGGGGGCGTCACAGCGAGCAAGCAGAAGCGGTGCGGGTGACGCTCTCGGCTGACGTGCCCCATTAGAGTCGGGCATGTTGTAGAGCAGTTGCGTCCGTTATGGACCGACATGAATGTGGCACCTCTTGCCAGAGCGGATGCGCGGAGGAGCAAAGCGGTCACACGGGAGAGGTTTTTGAATGGACACGTGCATGGTGAAGGTACGGACGCCCAAAAAAACTCCTCCGAATTTGATGCAGGTTTGTGAGAATTCCAATTTTTCGGAAAAGGAGGTTAAAACCCTCGACTTCTGCATCCATCGATGCATACAACCATCTTTATAATTACTCAACAAAGGTCTGACAAGAACATACATCAAGCCACCTGAAGGCACCAGTAACACCTACAAACTCGATTATGTGGAGTGCTCTCACTCTCCATATCTAAAATTGGTGTCGTCGCCAATCCATCCACATAACGTATTGAAACCAACAGTTGGTGCAGCAGACCTAAAACGTACACCACATGCACATGTTTTAGAAGCCGCCATCATCGTCGAAACACATCTTCAGGAGAGAGATCTGAAGGAAATATGCCCTAGATGCAATAATAAAGTTGTTATTTATATTTCCTTATATCATGATAAATGTTTATTATTCATGCTAGAATTGTATTAACCGGAAACTTAGTACATGTGTGAATACATAGACAAACAAAATGTCACTAGTATGCCTCTACTTGACTAGCTCGTTAATCAAAGATGGTTAAGTTTCCTAGCCATAGACATGAGTTGTCATTTGATGAATGGGATCACATCATTAGAGAATGATGTGATTGCCATGACCCATCCGTTAGCTTAGCACTATGATCATTTAGTTTATTGCTATTGCTTTCTTCATGAGTTATACATGTTCCTATGACTATGAGATTATGCAACTCCCGAATACCGGAGGAACACTTAGTGTGCTATCAAACGTCACAACATAACCGGGTGACTATAAAGATGCTCTACAGGTGTCTCCGATGGTGTTTGTTGAGTTGGCATAGATCGAGATTAGGATTTGTCACTCCGTGTATCAAGGAGGTATCTCTGAGCCCTCTCGGTAATACTCATCACTATAAGCCTTGCAAGCAATGTGACTAATGAGTTAGTTGCGGGATGAAGTATTACGGAACGTGTAAAGAGACTTGCCGGTAACGAGATTTAACTAGGTATGATGATACCGACGATCGAATCTCGGACAAGTAACATACCGATGGCAAAGGGAACAACGTATGTTGTTATGCGGTTTGACCGATAAAAATCTTCGTAGAATATGTAGGAACCAATATGAGAATCCAGGTTCTGCTATTGGTTATTGATCAAAGATGAGTCTCGGTCATGTCTACATAGTTCTCAAACCCGTAGGGTCCGCACGCTTAACGTTCGATGATGATATATATTATGAATTGTGTGATTTGATGTACTGAAGATAGTTTGGAGTCCCGGATGTGATCACGGACATGACAAGGAGTCTTGAAATGGTCAAGACATAAAGATTGGTATATTGGAAGGTTATGTTTGGACACCGGAAAGGTTTCAGATAGGTTCGGGCATTTTTGGGAGTACCGGGAGGTTACCGGAACCCCCGGGGAGTTAATGGGCCTTAATGGGCCATGGTGGGAGAGAGGAGGAGGCGGCCAAGTGGGAGGCACGCGTCCCCCAAGCCCAATCCATATTGGGAGGGGGGCCGACCCCCCTTTCCTTCTCTTCCTCTCCCTCTTCCTTCTTCTCCTACTCCAACTAGGGAAGGGGGGAAACCTACTCCTACTAGGAGTAGGAATCCCCCCTTGGGGTGCGCCATAGGAGTCCGGCCCTCCCCTCCTCCAATCCTTTATATACGGGGGAAGGGGGCACCCCATAGACACACAAGTTGATCTCTTAGCCGTGTGCGGTGCCCCCTCCACAGATTTCCACCTCGGTCATATTGTCGTAGTGCTTAGGCGAAGCCCTGCGTCGGTAACTTCATCATCACTGTCAACACGCCGTCGTGCTGACGAAACTCTCCCTCAACCTCAGCTGGATCTAGAGTTCGAGGGACATCACCGAGCTGAACATGTGCAGATCGCGGAGGTGTCGTGCGTTCGGTACTTGATCGGTTGGATCGCGAAGACGTTCGACTACATCAACCATGTTACTTAACGCTTCCGCTTTCGGTCTACAAGGGTACATAGATACACTCTCCCCTCTCGTTGCAATGCATCCCTAGATAGATCTTGCGTGATCATAGGAATTTTTTTGAAATACTGCGTTCCCCAATAGTGGCATCCGAGCCAGGTCTATGCGTAGATGTTATATGCACGAGTAGAACACAAAGGAGTTGTGGGCATGGTTATATACATATTGCTTGCCGTCACTAGTTGTTTCTTGATTCGGCGGTATTGTTGGATGAAGCGGCCCGGACCGACATTACATGACCGCGTTCATGAGACTGGTTCTATCGATGTGCTTTGCACACAGGTGGCTGGTAGGTTTCAGGTTCTCCAACTTTAGTTGAATCGGATTCAATGAACAGGGTTCTTTCTGAATATCAAAAAGCAATCACTATACCGTGTTGTAGTTTTTGATGCATAGGTAAGAACGGTTCTTGCTAAGCCCGTAGCAGCCACGTAAAACTTGCAACAACAAAGTAGAGGACGTCTAACTTGTTTTTGCAGGGCATGTTGTGATGTGATATGGTCAAGACGTGATTATATAAATTGTCGTATGAGATGATCATGTTTTGTAACATAGTTATCAGCAACTGGTAGGAGCCATGTGGTTGTCGCTTTATTGTATGAAATGCAATCGCCATGTAATTGCTTTACTTTATCACTAAGCGGTAGCGATAGTCGTAGAAGCAATAGTTGGTGAGACGACAAGATGCTATGATGGAGATCAAGGTGTCAAGCCAGTGATGATGGTGATCATGACGGTGCTTTGGAGATGGAGATCAAAGGCACAAGATGATGATGGCCATACCATATCACTTATATTGATTGCATGTGATGTTTATCCTTTATGCATCTTATTTTGCTTAGTACGGTGGTAGCATTATAAGATGATATCTCACTAAATTTCAAGGTATAAGTGTTCTCGCTGAGTATGCACCGTTGCTACAGTTCGTCGTGCTGAGACACCACATGATGATCGGGTGTGATGAGCTCTACGTTCACCTACAACGGGTGCAAGCCAGTTTTGCACAAGCAGAATACTCGAGCTAAACTTGACGATCCTAGCATATGCAGATACGGCCTCGAAACACTGAGACCGAAAGGTCAACCGTAAATCATATATAGATATGATCAACATAGTGATGTTCACCATTGAAAACTACTCCATCTCACGTGATGATCGGACATGGTTTAGTAGATATGGATCACGTGATCACTTAGATGATTAGAGGGATGTCTATCTAAGTGGGAGTTCTTAAGTAATATGATTAATTGAACTTTAATTTATCATGAACTTAGTACCTGATAGTATTTTGCATGTCTATGTTGTTGTAGATAAATGGCCCGTGTTGTTGTTCCGTTGAATTTTAATGCGTTACTAGAGAAAGCTAAGTTGAAAGATGATGGTAGAAACTACACGGACTGGGTCCGTAACTTGAGGATTATCCTCATTGCTACATAGAAGAATTACATCCTGAAAGCACCGCTAGGTGCCAAACCCGCTACAGGAGCAACTCCAGATGTTATGAACACCTGGCAGAGCAAAGCTGATGACTACTCGATAGTTTAGTGTGCCATGCTTTACGTCTTAGAACTGGGACTTCAACGACGTTTTGAATGTCATGGAGCATATGAGATGTTCCAGGAGTTGAAGTTAATATTTCAAGCAAATGCCCAGATTGAGAGATATGAAGTCTCCAATAAGTTTTACAGTTGCGAAATGGAGGAGAATAGTTCTGTCAGTGAACACATACTCGGAATGTCTGGGTACCACAATCACTTGACTTAGTTGGGAGTTAATATTCCGGTTGATAGTGTCATTGACAAAGTTCTTCAATCACTGCCACCAAGCTACAAAAGCTTCATGATGAACTATAGTATGCAAGGGATGGATAAGACAATTCCCGAGCTCTTCACGATGCTAAAGGCTGCGGAGGTAGAAATCAAGAAGGAGCATCAAGTGTTGATGGTCAACAAGACCACCATTTTCAAGAAAAAGGGCAAAGGGAATAAGGGGAACTTCAAGAAAAACGACAAGAAAGTTTCTGATCAAGTGAAGAAGCCCAAGTCTAGACCTAAACTGAGTGCTTCTACTGCAAAGGGACTGGTCACTGAAAGCGGAACTGCCCCAAGTATTTGGCGGATAAGAAGGATGGAAAAGTGAAAGGTATATTTGATATACATGTTGTTGATGTATACCTTACTAATGCTCGCAGTAGTGCCTGGGTATTTTATACTGGTTCTGTTGATAATATTTGCAACTCGAAATAGGGGCTACAGATTAAGAAAAGATTGGCTAAGGACGAGGTGACGATAAGCGTGGGAAATGGTTCCAAAGTGGATGTGATCGCCGTCGGCACGTGCTACCTCTTGAGCATGTGTTGGTTTTCCATTGAAGAGGAAAGGGTGATGCAGCACAGTAGCGTAAGTATTTCCCTCAGTTTTTGAGAACTAATGTATCAATCCAGTAGGAGATAACACACAAGTCACCTAGTACCTGCACAAACAAACAAGAACCTCGCAACCAACACGATAAAGGGGTTGTCAATCCCTTCACGGTCACTTACGAGAGTGAGATCTCATAGAGATAATAAGATAAATATTTTGGGTGTTTTTGTTGTATAGATTGGAAAACAACGATTGCAAAATAAATGGTAATAGAAATAGCAAGTTGATAGTAAAATAATACGATGGAAGATAGACCCGGGGGCCATAGGTTTCACTAGTGGCTTCTCTCTAGATAGCAGAATCTATAGTGGGTGAACAAATTACTATCGAGCAATTGATAGAAAAGCGCATAGTTATGAGAATATCTAGGCATGATCATGTATATAGGCATCATGTTAGTGACAAGTAGACTGAAACGATTCTGCATCTACTACTATTACTCCACACATCGACCGCTATCCAGCATGCATCTAGAGTATTAAGTTCATAAGAATAGAGTAACGCATTAAGCAAGATGACATGATGTAGAGGGATAAACTCAAGCAATATGATATAAACCCCATCTTTTTATCCTCGATGGCAACAATACAATACGTGCCTTGCTGCCCCTGCTGTCACTGGGAAAGGACACTACAAGATTGAACCCAAAGCTAAGCACTTCTCCCATTGCAAGAACGATCAATCTACTAGGCCAAACCAAACTGATAATTCGAAGAGACTTGCAAAGATAATTAAATCATGCATAAAAGATTTCAGAGAAGAATCAAATATTGTTCATAGATAATCTTGATCATAAACCCACAATTCATCGGATCTCGACAAATACTCCGCAAAAAGAATTACATCGAATAGATCTCCAAGAGAATTGAGCAGAACTTTGTCTTGAGATCCAAAGAGAGACAAGAAGCCATCTAGCTAGTAACTATGGACCCGAAGGTCTGTGGTAAACTACTCACACATCATCGGAGAGGCTATGGTGTTTATTTAGAAGCCCTCCATGGTCGATTCCCCCTCCGGCAGAGCGCCAGAAAAGGCCCCAGATGGGATCTCACAGGTACAGAAGGTTGCGGCGGTGGAAATAGGGTTTCGTGGTGCTCTTAGATGTTTTTGGGGGTATATGGGTATATATAGGAGGAAGAAGTACGTCGGTGGAGCTGCGAGGGGCCCACGAGGGTGGGGGCGCGCCTCCCTGCCCTGTTGGCCCCTCGCTTCTTTCTTGACATAGACTCCAAGTCTCCTGGATCACGGTTGTTCCAAAAATAACTCTCCCTAAGGTTTCATTCCGTTTGATATTCTTTTTGTGTGGAACACTGAAATAGGCAAAAAAACAGCAATTTGCATTGGGCCTTTGGTTAGTAGGTTAGTCCCAAAAATAATATAAAAATGTATATTAAAGCCCATTAAACATCAAAAACAGATGATATAATAGCATGGAATAATAAAAAATTATAGATACGTTGGAGACGTATCAAGCATCCCCAAGCTTAATTCCTACTCGTCCTCGAGTAGGTAAATGATAAAAAAAATAGAAGATGTGGAGTGCTACCTAGCATAATTCTCAATGTAATTTTCTTTATTGTGGCATGAATGTTCAGATCTGAAAGATTCAAGTCAAAAGTTTAATATTGACATAAAATAATAATACTTCAAGCATACTAACAAAGCAATCATGTCTTCTCAAAATAACATGGCCAAAGAAAGTTATCCCTATAAAATCATATAGTCTGGCTATGCTCTATCTTCACCACACAAAATATTTAAATCATGCACAACCCCGATGACAAGCCAAGCAATTGTTTCATACTTTTGGTGTTCTCAAACTTTTTCAATCTTCACGCAATACATGAGCGTGAGCCATGGACACAGCACTATAGGTCGAATAGAATGGTGGTTGTGGAGAAGACAAAAAAGGAGAAGATGGTCTCACATCAACTAGGTGTATCGACGGGCTATGGAGATGCCCATCAATAGATATCAATGTGAGTGAGTAGGGATTGTCATGCAACGGATGCACTAGAGCTATAAGTGTATGAAAGCTCAAAAAGAAACTAAGTGGGTGTGCATCCAACTTGCTTGCTCACGAAGACCTATGGCACTTTGAGGAAGCCCATCATTGGAATATACAAGACAAGTTCTATAATGTAAAATTCCCACTAGTATATGAAAGTGACAACATAGGAGACTCTCTATCATGAAGATCATGGTGCTACTCTGAAGCACAAGTGTGGTAAAAGGATAGTAGCATTGTCCCTTCTCTCTTTTTCTCTCATTTTTTTATTTTTTTTATTTGGGCCTTTTCTCTTTTTTATGGCCTCTTTTTTTCTTTTTCTTTTTTCGTCCGGAGTCTCATCCCGACTTGTGGGGGAATCATAGTCTCCATCATCCTTTCCTCACTTGGGACAATGCTCTAATAATGATGATCATCGCACTTTTATTTACTTACAACTCAAAAAATTACAACTCTTAGAACAAAATATGACTCTACGTGAATGCCTTCGGCGGTGTACCGGGATGTGCAATGACTCATGAGTGACATGTATGAAAGAATTATGAATGGTGGCTTTGCCACAAATACGATGTCAACTACATGATCATGCAAAGCAATATGAAGATGATGAAGCATGTCATAACAAACGGAACGGTGGTAAGTTGCATGGCAATATATCTCAGAATGGCTATGTAAATGCCATAATAGGTAGGTATGGTGGCTGTTTCAAGGAAGGTAATAGGTGGGTTTATGGTACCGGCGAAAGTTGCGCGGTACTAGAGAAGCTAGCAATGGTGAAAGGGTGAGAGTGCGTATAATCCATGGACTCAACATTAGTCATAAAGAACTCACATACTTATTGCAAAAATCTATTAGTTATCAAAACAAAGTACTACATGCATGCTCCTAGGGGGATAGATTGGTAGGAAAAGACCATCGCTCATCCCCGACCGCCACTCATAAGGAAGACAATCAATAAATAAATCATGCTCCGACTTCATCACATAACGGTTCCCCATACGTGCATGCTATGGGAATCACAAACATTAACACAAGTATTTCTCAAATTCACAACTACTCAACTAGAATGACTCTAATATCACCATCTTTATATCTCAAAACAATCATCAAGTATCAAACTTCTCATAGTATTCAATGCACTTTTTATGATAGTTTTTATTATACCCATCTTGGATGCCTATTATATTAGGACTAATTTTATAGCCAAAGAAAATTACCATGATTTTCTAGAGGACTCTCAAAATGATATAAGTGAAGCATGAGAGGTCAATAATTTCTATAAAATAAAACCACCACCGTGCTCTAAAAAGATATAAGTGAAGCACCAGAGCAAAATTTTCTAGCTCAAAAGGTATAAGTGAAGCACATAGAGTATTCTAATAAATTATGATTCATGTGTGTCTCTCCCAAAAGGTGTATACAGCAAGGATGATTGTGATAAACTAAAAATCAAAGACTCAAATCATACAAGACGCTCCAAGCAAAACACATATCATGTGGTGAATAAAAATATAGCCTCAAGTAAAGTTACCGATAGACGAAGACGAAAGAGGGGATGCCTTCCGAGGCATCCCCAAACTTAGGCTTTTGGTTGTCCTTGAATTTTACCTTGGGGTGCCTTGGGCATCCCCAAGCTTAGTCTCTTGCCACTCTTTATTCCAAAATCCATCAAATCTTTACCCAAAACTTGAAAACTTCACAACACAAAACTCAACGGAAAATCTCATGAGCTCTGTTAGTATAAGAAAACAAACCACCACTTGAAGGTACTATAATGAACTCATTCTTTGTTTATATTGGTGTTAAACCTACTTTATTCCAACTTCTCTATGGTTTATACCCCCCGATACTAGCCATAGATTCATCAAAATAAGCAAACAACACACGAAAAACAGAATCTGTCAAAAACAGAACAGTCTGTAGTAATCTGTAGGTTTCGAATACTTCTGTAACCCCAAAAATTCTGAAATAAATTGTTGTACGTGAGGAATTTGTCTATTAATCATCTATAAAAAGAATCAACCTAACTGCACTCTCCAGTAAAAAATGGCAGCAGATCTCGTGAGTGCTAAAGCTTCTGTTTTTTACAGAAAGATCACATAAACCTCCCCCAAGTCTTCCCAAAGGTTCTACTTGGCACAAACACTAATTAAAAACATAAAACCACATCTAAAAAGAAGCTAGATGAATTATTAATTACTAAACAGAACCAAAAAGCAAGAAACTAAAATAGAATTGGGTTGCCTCCCAACAAGCGCTATCGTTTAACGCCCCTAGCTAGGCATAAAAACAAGAATAGATTTAGGTATTGTCATTTTTGGTATGCAATCCATAAGTGGCTCTAATAATAGATTCATAAGGTAATTTAATTTTCTTTCTAGGAAAGTGTTCCATGCCCTTCCTTAACGGAAATTGGAATCTAATATTACCTTCTTTCATATCAATAATTGCACCAATCGTTCTAAGGAAAGGTCTACCAAGAATAATAAGACATGTAGGGTTGCAATCTATATCAAGAACAATGAAATCTACAGACACATAATTCCTATTCACAACAATAAGAACATCATTAATCCTTCCCGTAGGTTTCTTAATAGTGGAATCTGCAAGATGCAAATTTAAAGAACAATCATCAAATTCACGGAAACCTAACGCATCACATAAAGTTTTTGGAATTGTGGAAACACTAGAACCCAAATCACATAAAGCAAAGCATTCATGATCTTTAATCTTAATTTTAATATTAGGTTCCCACTCATCATAAAGTTTTCTAGGGATAGAAACTTCTAATTCAAGCTTTTCTTCATAAGATTTCATTAAAGCATCAACGATATGTTTGGTAAAAGCTTTATTTTGACTATAAGCATCAGGAGAATTTAGCACGGATTGCAAAAAGGAAATACAATCTACCAAAGATCAATTATCATAATTAAATTCCTTGAAATCCAAAATAGTGGGTTCATTTCTATGTAAAGTTTTGACCTCATCAATCCCACTTTTACCAATTTTTGCATCAAGATCTAAAAACTCTGAATTATTGGGATGCCTTTTAGCTAAAGTTGACTCATCTCCAGTCCCATCATTATCAAAATTCATATTGCAAAACAAATATTTAATAGGATAACCATCAATCACTTTTAGATCTTCATCCTCACTATCATGGAAACTAGAAGAACACGCTTTTATAAAGCAATGTTTTTAGCACGCATCCTAGCGGTTCTTTCTTTGCACTCATCAATAGAAATTCTTATGGCTTTGAGAGACTCATTGATATCATGCTTATGTGGAATAGATCTAAGTTTCAAAGAATCAACATCAAGAGAAATTCTATCCACGTTCCTAGCCAACTCATCAATCTTAGGCAATTTTTCTACAAGCAAAGCATTAAAATTCTTTTGCGAAATCATAAATTCTTTAACACTAGTCTCAAAATCAGAGGGCATCTTATTAAAATTTCCATAAGATTTGTTGTAGGAATTACCATAATTATTATAGGAATTACTAGGAAACGGCCTAGGATTAAAGTTTCCTCTATACGCGTTGTTACCAAAATTGTTCATACCAACAAAATTCACATCCATAGATTCATTATTAGTCTCAATCAAGGTAGACAAAGGCATATCATTAGGATCAGAAGAAACACTCTTATTAGCAAACAATTTCATAAGTTCATCCATCTTTCCACTCAAAACATTAATTTCTTCTATAGCATGAACCTTTTTATTAGTAGATCTTTCGGTGTGCCATTGAGAATAATTAACCATAATATTATCTAGGAGTTTAGTAGCTTCTCCTAAAGTGATTTCCATAAAAGTGCCTCCCGCGGCCAAATCTAAAAGATTTCTAGAAGCAAAATTCAATCTAGCATAAAAAATTTGTATGATCATCCATAAATTCAAACCATGTGTAGGGCAATTACGTATCATTAATTTCATCCTCTCCCAAGCTTGTGCAACATGCTCATGATCAAGTTGCTTAAAATACATAATATCATTTCTAAGAGAGATGATCTTAGCGGGAGGAAAATACTTAGAGATAAAAGCATCTTTGCAGTTATTCCATGAATCAATACTATTTTTAGGCAAAGACGAAAACCAAGTTTTAGCACGATCTCTAAGCGAAAACGGAAATAGCTTCAATTTAACAATATCATTATCCACATCTTTCTTCTTTTGCATATCACACAAATCAACAAAGTCGTTTAGATGGGTAGCGGCATCTTCACTAGGAAGGACAGAAAACGGATCTTTCATGACAAGATTCAGCAAAGCAGTATTAATTTCACAAGATTCAGCATCGGTAAGAGGAGCAATCGGAGTGCTAATAAAATCATTATTGTTGGTATTGGAAAAGTCACACAATTTAGTATTATCTTGAGCCATCGTGACAAGCAATCCAACACACAAGCAAACAAGAGGCAAGCAAAAAGAGACGAACGAAAAAGAGGCGGACGGAAAAGAAGGCAAATAAAACGGCAAGGGTGAAGTGGGGGAGAGGAAAACGAGAGGCAAGTGGCAAATAATGTAATGCAAGGGATAAGAGTTTGTGATGGGTACTTGGCATGTCTTGACATGTTGCAACCTCCCCGGCAATGGCGCCAGAAATCCTTCTTGCTACCTCTTGAGCATGCGTTGGTTTTCCCTTGAAGAGGAAAGGGTGATGCAGCACAGTAGCGTAAGTATTTCCCTCAGTTTTCAAGAACCAAGGTATCAATCCAGTAGGAGATAACACACAAGTCACCTAGTACCTGCACAAACAAACAAAAACCTCACAACCAACGCGATAAAGGGGTTGTCAATCCCTTCACGGTCACTTACGAGAGTGAGATCTCATAGAGATAATAAGATAAATATTTTTGGTATTCTGTTGTATAGATTGGAAAATAAAGATTGCAAAATAAACGGTAATAGAAATAGAAAGTTGATAGGAAAATAATACGATGGAAGATAGACCCGGGAGCCATAGGTTGCACTAGTGGCTTCTCTCACGATAGCAGATTCTACGGTGGGTGAACAAATTACTGTCGAGCAATTGATAGAAAAGCGCATAGTTATGAGAATATCTAGGCATGATCATGTATATAGGCATCACATCCGTGACAGGTAGACCGAAACGATTCTGCATCTACTACTATTACTCCACACATCAACCGCTATCCAGCATGCATCTAGAGTATTAAGTTCATAAGAACAGAGTAACGCATTAAGCAAGATGACATGATGTAGAGGGATAAACTCAAGCAATATGATATAAAGCCCGTCTTTTTATCCTCGATGGCAACAATACAATATGTGCCTTGTTGCCCCTGCTGTCACTGGGAAAGGACACCGCAAGATTGAACCCAAAGCTAAGCACTTCTCCCATTCCAAGAACGATCAATCTAGTAGGCCAAACCAAACTGGTAATTCGAAGAGACTTGCAAAGATAATTAAATCATGCATAAAAGATTTCAGAGAAGAATCAAATATTGTTCATAGATAATCTTGATCATAATCCCACAATTCATCGGATCTCGACAAACACACCGCAAAAAGAATTACATCAAATAGATCTCCAAGAGAATCAAGGAGAACTTTGTATTGAGATCTAAAGAGAGAGAAGAAGCCATCTAGCTAATAACTATGGACCCGAAGGTCTGTGGTAAACTACTCACACATCATCGGAGAGGCTATGGTGTTGATGTAGAAGCCCTCCATGGTCGATTCCCCCTCCGGCAGAGCGCCGGAAAAGACCCCAAGATGGGATCTCACGGGTACAGAAGGTTGCGGTGGTGGAAATAGGGTCTCGTGGTGCTCCTAGATGTTTTCGGGGTATATGGGTATATATAGGAGGAAGAAGTACGTCGGTGGAGCTGTGAGGGGCCCACGAGGGTGGGGGCGCGCCTCCCTGCCTTGTGGCCTCCTCGCTTCTTTCTTGACGTAGACTCCAAGTCTCCTGGATCACGTTTGTTCCAAAAATAACTCTCCCATAGGTTTCATTCCATTTGGATTCCGTTTGATATTCCTTCTCTGCGAAACACTGAAATAGGCAAAAAAACAGCAATTTGCACTAGGCCTTTGGTTAGTAGGTTAGTCCCAAAAATAATATAAAAAGGTATATTAAAGCCTATTAAACATCCAAAATAGATAATATAATAGCATGGAACAATTAAAAATTATAGATACGTTGGAGACGTATCAGCACGCTACCTCTACATCTACCTTCGGGATTAGTTTTAGACCTGAATAATTGTTATTTGGTGCCAGCGTTAAGCATGAACTTTATATTTGGATCTTGTTTGATCCGAGATGGTTATTCATTTAAATCAGAGAATAATGGTTGTTCTATTTATATGAGTAATATCTTTTATGGTCATGCACCCTTGATGAGTGGTCTACTTTTACTAAATCTTGATAGTAGTGATACACATGTTCATAGTATTGAAGCCAAAAGATATAAGTTTAATAATGATAGTGCAACTTATTTGTGGCACTGCCGTTTAGGTCATATTGGTGTAAAGCGCATGAAGAAACTCCATGCTGATGGGCTTTTGGAATCACTTCATTATGAATCACTTGATGCTTGCGAACCATGCCTCATGGGCAAGATGACTAAAACATTGTTCTTCGGAACAATGGAACAAGCAACAGACTTATTGGAAATAATACATACTGATGTATGCGGTCCGATGAGTATTGATGCTCATGGCGGGTATCGTTATTTTCTGACCTTCACAGATGATTTGAGCATATATGGGTATATCTGCTTGATGAAACATAGGTCTGAAACATTTGAAAAGTTCAAAGAATTTCAGAGTGTAGTGGAAAATCATCATAACAAGAAAAATAAGTTTCTACGATCTGATCGTGGAGGTGAATATTTGAGTTATGAGTTTGGTCTTCATTTGAAACAATGCGGAATAGTTTCGCAACTCACGCCACCTGGAACACCACAGCGTAATGGTGTGTCCGAACGTCGTAACTGCACTTTATTAGATATGGTGCGATCTATGATGTCTCTTACTGATTTACCACTATCATTTTGGGGTTATGCTTTAGAGACGGCTGCATTCACGTTAAATAGGGCACCATCGAAATCCGTTGAGACGACACCATCTGAACTATGGTTTGGCAAGAAACCCAAGTTATCATTTCTTAAAGTTTGGGGCTGCGATGCTTAGGTGAAAAAGCTTCAACCTGATAAGCTCGAACCCAAATCGGGGAAATGTGTCTTCATAGGATACCCAAAGGAGACTGTTGGATACACCTTCTATCACAGATCCGAAGGCAAGATATTCGTTGCTAAGAATGGATCCTTTCTAGAGAAGGAGTTTCTCTCGAAAGAAGTGAGTGGGAGGAAAGTAGAACTTGATGAGGTAACTGTACCTGCTCCCTTATTGGAAAGTAGTTCATCAAAGAAATCAGTTCCATTGATTCCTACACCAATTAGTGAGGAAGCTAATGATGACGATCATGAAACTTCTGATCAAGTTACTACCGAACCTCGTAGGTCAAGCAGAGTAAGATCCGCACCAGAGTGGTACGGTAATCCTGTTCTGGAGGTCATGTTAATTGACCATGACAAACCTACGAACTATGAGGAAGCGATGATGATCCCAGATTCCGCAAAATGGCTTGAGGCCATGAAATCTTAGATGAGATCCATGTATGAGAACAAAGTATGGACTTTGGTTGACTTGCCCGATGATCGACAATCCATAGAGAATAAATGGATCTTCAAGAAGAAGACTGACGTTGACAATAATGTTATTGTCTACAAAGCTCGACTTGTTGCGAAAGGTTTTCGATAAGTTCAAGGAGTTGACTACGATGAGACCTTCTCACACATAGCGATGCTTAAGTCCGTCCGAATCATGTTAGCAGTTACCGCATTTTATGATTATGAAATTTGGCAAATGGATGTCAAAACTTCATTCTGATACGTCTCCAACATATCTATAATTTTTGATTGTTCCATGTTATTATATTATCTATTTTGGATGTTTATGGGCTTTATTATGCACTTTTATATTATTTTTGGGACTAACCTATTAACTGAAGGCCCAATGCAAATTGCTGTTTTTTGCCTATTTCAGTGTTTCATAGAAAAGGAATATCAAATGGAATCCAAACGGAATGAAACCTTTGCGAGGATCTTTTTTGGAACAAACACAATCCAGGAGACTTGGAGTGGACATCAAGGAAGCAGTGAGGCGTCCACGAGGTAGGGCGGCGTGCCCCCCACCCACATGGGCCCCTCTGTAACACCCCGGATGTAACTTTCCTAATTTGTACTCCAACTCTTGCCGTTTCCGGCGTTAAGTTATTTTATTTTCTTGGGTTCGGGCCTTTGTCTCCGTGTGTTTTTATCGTTGTCATGCATCTCATATCATGTCATCATGTGCATTGCTTTTGCATACGTGTTCATCTCATGCATTCAAGCTTTTTCCCCGTTGTCCGTTTTGCATTCCGGCGCTTCGTTCTCCTCCGGTGGTCATTTCTGCTTTTCTTTCGTGTGTGGGGATTAAACATTTCCGGATTGGACCGAGACTTGCCAAGTGGCCTTGGTTTACTACCGATAGACCGCCTGTCAAGTTTCGTATCATTTGGACTTCGTTTGATACTCCAACGGTTAACCGAGGGACCGAAAAGGCCTCGTGTGTGTTGCAGCCCAACACCCCTCCATTTTGGCCCAAAACCCACCTAAACCTACTCCATCATCTAGAGCGTTCGATCACGATCGCGTGGCCGAAAACCACACCTCATTTGGACTCTCCTAGCTCCCTCTATGCCTATATATAGCCCCTCTCCCCGAAAATCCGGATCCCCCTCGTCCAAAACCCTAAAATATCTCCTCCGCCGCCGGACACGTCCGGACGGACCGGACGCGTCCGCTCCGCCGCCCGCAGCCACTCCGAAGGCGCCACGTGGCCTCCCGCCGCCGTTCACCGCGCCGGCCCACTTGGCCCAGGGCGGGCCCTCCCCGGCCCGCGTCTTCCGCCGCCCGCGCCCCACGCGAGGGAGCTGCGCCGCCCGCAGCGGCCTGCCGCTCCGCCGCCGACGCGCCGGCGTCGAACCCCGCCGCCATCTGCTCCGCGCCGCCATCGCCGTGCCGCCATCGCCGTGCGCCGCCGCCTCCACCCGACGCCGCCCGCCGCCTCGCCGGCCGGTCAGCTCCGGTGAGCTCCCTCCCCGCCGGTGAACAGTGCTCCGATGGACCTCGATCCGCGCGTCGCGATCCAGATCTGGACGTGAACAGTAAACCCTAGGTCAAATTTCTTCTGTCCCTAAATTCCAGATCCAAGTGCTCATGTTCATAGCTCCGTAACTTTGCATCCGTAGCTCTGATTCATGCATATAGCATATCAAAATGTTCATCTCAGAGAGTTCATCATTTCATTCCATTGCATCATTTTCATTTGAGTTCATCTTGATGCCCGAAATGCTGTTAGAAGAGGGCTACTTGAGATAATCGTCAGATCTGCTACTCCATTTAGGTTTTTGTCATTTTTTCCATGATTATTGTGCGCATGATATGCCCTGATGTTCTACATATGTTTTGTTAAGGGTTTTGTCATATTTCTAGAGGTGCAACCCATGTATTTTTGTGATGTGTGTGGTGACTAGTACAAGCTTGCAAAGTGGTGCACTTGTTAAATTCTGTTTTCAGGGACTTAGCATTTCCACTAAGTCCTTGAGCTGTTTATCTCACGATGCCATATGTTCATGCTGTTTCCTAGTGATCCGTGCCTCTTTTGAGGATGATCAGTAAGGATGTTTTGTTAATATTGTAGTGCTCTATCCATCCATGTCTTTTTTTGCATTTATAGAGCACCCTAGCTTGAGTCAATCAAGCTCTACTTTTGCTACTTTGTGAATCTGGGCAGATTGTCAACGTGTTTGCAATTTTGCCGGTGATGTTGTAGTTGATCCGTGCATGCCATGTTATTGTTCTTGCCATATCTAGCTTGCATTTTGTGTGTTCTTAATGGGTGTATACTTAGCTTATCATGACTTGCACCGTAGTGAGTGCATCGAGCTCGTAAACATGCCTACTTGAGTTCTGTTTTCAGCATGCTCCAGTTTTCACTAAGTCTGAAAACTGATTATGTTTTCGCTATGTTCACATGCTTGCAATTGTATTTTCTGATCCCTTTTGGCTCAAGGTCACTAAGGGACTTTTGTTAATCTCTTTGAGTAGCTCCATGCCATGCTTTACTTTGCCATGTTTCGTTGCTTTAGCATATAGTTTTATTTCTCCGAAGAGTGCTATCTGATCTGAAATTCCAGACAAGTGTTAATTTCACTAAGTCTGAGATCTGTTTGTCATATGCATTTTTGCCATGCTTGTTTGAACCTGTTAATGGATGAATTGGTCGTAGCTCAGTGCTAGACTTTTGTTAAGCATCTTGAATGAATCCCTGCCATGTATTTTTTTGTCATTTTTGGGTCCTGTAGCATGTTCATCCCATTGCATTTAGATGGCTACTTGCTATAAATCGCAGACCGGTGTCATTTGAATCGCTTGCCTTTTCCAAACCGTAACTCCGATTCCGGCGTTCTTTATATCGTTTTCAAGCGATTTCATCTCATCTTTCCAGTGGCATGCTTGGATTTCCAAGCTGAGGCCAGGTTCATGCATTTCCTGTCATATCTTGCATTTTGCATCCCGCATCGCATCCCGCATAGCATATCATCTTTGCATCATCTTGTTTGATCTTTGCACGTGGTTGATTGTGTCCTCGTTGCTTGTTTGTCTTGTTTGGGTAGAGCCGGGAGACGAGTTCGCTAACAAGGATCCTGTTGAGTTTGCTTTTGAGGATCCAGTCAACTCTGACAACTGTGCAGGCAAGATGATCATACCCTCGAAATCACTACTATCTTTGCTATGCTAGTTTGCTCGCTCTTTTGCTATGCCAATGCTAAGATGCCTACCACTTGCTTTCAAGCCTCCCAAATTGCCATGTCAAACCTCTAACCCACCATGTCCTAGCAAACCGTTGATTGGCTATGTTACCGCTTTGCTCAGCCCCTCTTATAGCGTTGCTAGTTGCAGGTGAAGTTTGAAGGCCGTTCCTTGTTGGAACATTTATTTACTTGTTGGGATATCATTATATTGCTATGTTCTCTTAATGCATCTATATACTTGGTAAAGGGTGGAAGGCTCGGCCTCTCGCCTAGTGTTTTGTTCCACTCTTGCCGCCCTAGTTTCCGTCATATCGGTGTTATGTTCCCGGATTTTGCGTTCCTTACGCGGTTGGGTTATAATGGGAAGCCCTTGATAGTTCGCCTTGATTAAAGCTTTTCCAGCAATGCCCAACCTTGGTTTTACCATTTTCCACCTAGCCTTTTCTTTCCCTTGGGTTCTGCAGACTCAAGGGTCATCATTATTTTAACCCCCGGGGCCAGTGCTCCTCTGAGTGTTGGTCCAAACTGTCAGCCGCCGGTGGCTACCAGGGGCAACTCGAGGCTGGCCTACTGGAAGTTTAGACAATCTGAGTGTGCCCTGAGAAAGAGATATGTGCAGCTCCTATCGGGATTTGTCGGCACATTCGGGCGGTGTTGCTGGTCTCATTTTAACCTGTCGAGGTGTCTTGAAGAACCGAGATACCGAGTCTGATCGGAACGTCTTGGGAGGAGGTCTATTCCTTCGTTGACCGTGAGAGCTTGTCATGGGCTAAGTTGGGACTCCCCTGCAGGGATTTGAACTTTCGAAAGCCGTGCCCGCGGTTATGGGCAGATGGGAATTTGTTAATGTCCGGTTGTAGATAACTTGAACCTTAACTTAACTAAAATGAATCAACTGAGTGTGTTACTGTGATGGCCTCTTCTCGGCGGAGTCCGGGAAGTGGACACGGTGTTGGAGTAATGCTTGCGCAGGTTGTTCTCTAGTTTCTCGCTCGCGCTTTGCCTCCTCTTCTCGCTCTCTTTTGCGAATAAGTTAGCCATCATATTTTGGTAGTCGCTTGCTGCAGCTCCACATATATTTACCTTGCCTCACCTATAAGCTTAAATAGTCTTGATCGCGAGAGTGCGAGATTGTTGAGTCCTTGTGGCTCATAGATTACTATTACACCAGATGCAGGGCCTGATGATTCCGCTCCACGAGACGCGCTCGAGCTCAAGTGGGAGTTCGACGAGGACTCTCAACGTTACTATGTTTCCTTTCCTGATGATCAGTAGTGGCGCCCAGTTGGGGGTGATCGGGACCGTGTCGCTTGTTGGGTTATCTTTTATTTTGGCACCGTAGTCGGGCCATGAGTGTTTGGTTGATGTAATGTTATTTATGTACTTGATTGACGTGGCGAGTGTAAGCCAACTATGTTATCTTTGTTCTCTTTGAGCCCTTGAGATACGATGAGTTCTACAACATGGCATTGAAGCAAGAGGCTGCTCAGTTGAGGTGTGATGCTTCCAAGAAGCGAGTCAGAGATGTTACTCCTTCTTCCTCTACTCAAGTGGCCAAGCAGCAGAAGTATTGGCTTCCTCCTCCTCCGTTCCGTCAGCCGTATCAGCAGAAGAGCAAAGGTGGCAGTGGTTCTTCCCACCCACCCAACCCTGGCTTTCAGAACAAGGCTTCGTCTCAAGCTCCAAGATCGAGTGCTATGTATCACCGTCCGCATTCAGAGGTCACGTGCAACAAGTGCCAACAGAAGGGTCACTATGCCAACAAGTGTCTCAACCAGAGGCGTCTTCCTCCTCCTCCTCCTATCAGATCGGCAAGTACAGCTGTGGTCAAGCATAATCCCAAGTACGCCAAGGTCAATATGGTGAATGCAGCTCAGGCAGAGGATTCATCAAATGTCATCATGGGTAACCTTCCTGTGAATGATGTTCCTGCAAAAGTTCTTTTTGACACTGGTGCATCGCATTGTTTTATCTCGAGACCTTTTGCATCTAAGCATGGGTGGTTTTCTCAAGTTATGCATAAGCCATTGGCAGTTGTCTCTCCGGGTAGATGCTTGCTTGCTAACTACGAAGTTCCGTATATTTCTATCTCGATGGGTGATTTCAAGTTTCTGGCTTCTCCAATGATCCTTGGTAACTCGGATATTGATCTTATTCTCGGAATGGATTGGCTTTCTAAGAACAAGGCTCAGCTTGATTGTGCAGCCAGGCAGATTCAATTGACTCATTCGTCTGAGGATGTAATTGTCTTTGCCGCTCGGGATAATACCATCCGTCTATTTTCTCTCAATGACAAGGGTGAACTCAATGCCATCTCGCAAATTCCAGTCGTTTGCGAATATCAAGACGTCTTTCCAGAAGAGCTTCCAGGAATGCCTCCGCAACAGCCAGTTGAATTCGTTATTGATCTTGAGCCTGGCACGGAACCTGTGTGCAAGCGTCCTTACAAACTCGGACCTGAAGAGTTGAAGGAGCTGAAGAAGCAACTCGATATTCAAGAGAAAATGGGTCTCATCCGGCCTAGTTCTTCTCCGTGGGGTTGTGGTGTTCTTTTTGTGAAGAAGAAGGATGGAACGGACCGACTTTGTGTGGATTACCGTCCATTGAACAAGAAGACCATCAAGAACAAATACCCACTTCCCAACATCAATGAGCTGTTCGAACAACTCAAAGGTGCCCAAGTATTCTCCAAGCTTGATCTTCGTATGGGTTATCATCAGATTCGAATCCGCGAGCAAGATATTCCCAAGACGGCTTTCAGGACAAGCTATGGTTCATATGAATACACTGTCATGTCTTTTGGCCTCGTCAACGCTCCTCCGACGTTCTCTCGCATGATGAACTTCATCTTCAACGCCTACACCAATGACTTCGTTTTGGTCTATCTCGACGACATCCTGGTTTTCTCGAAGAACAAGGAAGATCATGCCAAGCACTTGCGTTTAGTTCTTGATAAGCTCAGGGAACATCAGTTCTACGCCAAGTTCTCCAAGTGTGAATTTTGGCTCGATGAGGTTCTTTATCTTGGTCATATCATCTCTGCCAAGGGCATTGCCGTGAATCCTGAGAAGGTGTCTGCAATTGTGAATTGGGAACCTCCTCAGAACGTGAAGCAACTCCGTAGCTTTCTCGGTCTCGCAAGTTATTGCCGAAGATTCGTTGAAAACTTTTCTAAGATCGCGAAGCCTCTCTCAAATCTTCTCCAGAAGCACGTCAAGTACGTTTGGTCTCCGGAGTGTGACATTGCTTTCAACACTTTGAAAGAGAAGTTGATCTCTGCTCCAGTTCTGACTCCGCCTGATGAATCTAAGCCGTACGAGGTCTTTTGTGATGCCTCTCTCCAAGGTCTTGGCGCAGTATTGATGCAAGAGAAGAAAGTTGTTGCTTATACCTCTCGCCAGTTGAAGCCTAATGAGAAGAACTACCCCACTCATGATCTCGAGTTGGCGGCAGTTGTGCATGCTCTTTTGACTTGGAGACATCTTCTATTGGGAAGAAAAGTGGACATTTTCACTGATCACAAGAGTCTCAAGTACATCTTCACTCAACCTAATCTCAACCTCAGGCAAACTCGATGGGTCGAAATGATTCAAGAGTATAATCCGGGTATTGAGTATACTCCAGGCAAGGCCAATGTGATTGCTGACGCATTGAGCAGGAAAGCTTACTGCAATAGTCTGATTCTCAAGCCTTATCAACCCGAGCTTTGTGAAGCTTTCCGCAAACTTAATCTGGAAGTTGTTCCTCAAGGTTTCCTCGCCAACCTTCAAGTCTCTCCTACCTTGGAAGACCAGATTCGCCAAGCCCAGCTTCTTGATGCTATGGTGAAAAAGGTGAAGATTGGGATTGCCAAGAGTCAACCCAAGTACAAGTGCTACCGCCTTGATGACAAGGACACTCTCTTCTTCGAGGATCGTATTGTGGTACCCAAAGGTGACCTCCGTAAAGTGATCATGAACGAGGCTCACAATTCTCTCCTCTCCATCCACCCTGGGAGCACGAAGATGTATCAGGACCTTAAACAGGCTTATTGGTGGACTCGAATGAAGCGCGAGATTGCTCAATTCGTGAATGAATGTGATGTCTGCAGAAGAGTGAAGGCAGAACACCAAAGGCCAGCTGGTCTCCTCCAACCTCTTGCCATTCCAGAATGGAAGTTTGACCACATTGAAATGGACTTCGTGACTGAGTTTCCAAAGTCCAAGCGTGGCAATGATGCTATATTCGTTGTCATCGACAAACTCACCAAAGTGGCTCATTTTCTGCCTATCAAGGAGTCGACCACTGCAGCTCAATTGGCGGAACTCTATACCTCTCGTATTGTCTCTCTGCACGGTATTCCACAAGTGATCTCTTCAGACCGTGGCAGCATCTTTACCTCAAAGTTCTGGGATTCTTTTCAGAAGGCCATGGGCACCAACATCTGCTTCAGCACATCTTTCCATCCTCAAACTAGCGGTCAAGTCGAGCGTGTCAACCAGATTCTTGAAGATATGCTCAGGGCTTGTGTGATCTCCTTCGGCATGAAGTGGAAGGATTGTCTTCCTTATGCTGAATTCTCCTACAACAACAGTTTTCAAGCAAGTTCGGGCAAGGCCCCATTTGAAATTCTGTATGGCAGGAAGTGTCGTACCCCTCTCAACTGGTCTGAAACCGGTGAACGTCAGCTTTTGGGTAATGACTTAATCACAGAGGCAGAGGAAATGTGCAAAGTCATTCGTGATAACCTCAAAGCAGCCCAGTCCTGCCAGAAGAGCTACTACGACAGTAAGCACCGTGATTTGGCTTTCGAGATCGGAGATCATGTTTACCTCCGCGTCTCTCCTATGGAAAGTACTCGTCGCTTCGGTATCAAAGGGGAGCTTGCCCCTAGATATGTGGGACCTTTCAAGATTGTCAGCAAGAGAGGCGACCTCGCCTATCAACTCGAGCTTCCTTCAAACTTTGCAAATGTTCATGACGTGTTCCATGTCTCTCAGCTCCGAAAGTGCTTCAAGACTCCTGACCGCACTGTCAACTTCGAGGACATTGAGCTCCAAGAATATCTCTCCTATCGTGAGCACCCAGTTGCTATTCTTGACGAGACTGAACGCAACACTCGCAACAAGTCAATCAAATTTCTCAAAGTCAAGTGGTCACACCATTCCGACCGTGAAGCTACCTGGGAACGCGAGGATCACCTCCGTTCTGAGTACCCGGTGTTCTTTCAGTCCTAGATCTCGGGACGAGATCCTTCGGTAGTGGTGGAGTGTTGTAACACCCAGATCTAACTTTCCCAATTTGTACTCCAACTCTTGTCGTTTTCGGCGTTAAGTTATTTTATTTTCTCGGGTTCGGGTCTTTGTCTCCGTGTGTTGTTATCGTTGTCATGCATCTCATATCATGTCATCATGTGCATTGCTTTTGCATACGTGTTCATCTCATGCATTCGAGCTTTTTTCCCGTTGTCCGTTTTGCATTCCGGCGCTTCGTTCTCCTCCGGTGGTCATTTCTGCTTTTCTTTCGTGTGTGGGGATTAAACATTTCCGGATTGGACCGAGACTTGCCAAGTGGCCTTGGTTTACTACCGGTAGACCGCTGTCAAGTTTCGTATCATTTGGACTTCGTTTGATACTCCAACGGTTAACCGAGGGACCGAAAAGGCCTCATGTGTGTTGCAGCCCAACACCCCTCCATTTTGGCCCAAAACCCACCTAAACCTGCTCCATCATCTAGAGCGTTCGATCACGATCGCGTGGCCGAAAACCGCACCTCATTTGGACTCTCCTAGCTCCCTCTATGCCTATATATAGTCCCTCTCCCCGAAAATCCGGATCCCCCCTCGTCCAAAACCATAAAATATCTCCTCCGCCGCCGCCGGACACGTCCGTACGGACCGGACGCGTCCGCTCCGCCGCCTGCAGCCACTCTGAAGGCGCCACGTGGCCTCCCGCCGCCGTTCACCGCGCCGGCCCGCTTGGCCCAGGGCAGGCCCTCCCCGGCCCGCGTCTTCCGCTGCCCGCGCCCCACGCGAGGGAGCCGCGCTGCCCGCAGCGGCCTGCCGCTCTGCCGCCGACGCGCCGGCGTCGAACCCCGCCGCCATCGCCGTGCCGCTCGCCGCCTCGCGTCCTCCTCACCGCGCCGCCATCGCCGTGCGCCGCCGCCTCCACCCGGCGCCGCCCGCCGCCTCGCCGGCCGGTCAGCTCCGGCGAGCTCCCTCCCCGCCGGTGAACAGTGTTCCGGTGGACCTCGATCCGCGCGTCGTGATCCAGATCTGGCCGTGAACAGTAAACCCTAGGTCAAATTTCTTCTAAGTCTCGAAATTCCAGATCCAAGTGCTCATGTTCATAGCTCCGTAACTTTGCATCCGTAGCTCCGATTCATGCATATAGCATATCAAAATGTTCATCTCAGAGAGTTCATCATTTCATTCCATTGCATCATTTTCATTTGAGTTCATCTTGATGCCCGAAATGCTGTTAGAAGAGGGCTACTTGAGATAATCGTCAGATCTGCTACTCCATTTAGGTTTTTGTCATTTTTGCCATGATTATTGTGCACATGATATGCCCTGATGTTCTACATATGTTTTGTTAAGGGTTTTTTCATCTTTCTAGAGGTGCAACCCATGTATTTTTGTGATGTGTGTGGTGACTAGTACAAGCTTGCAAAGTGGTGCACTTGTTAAATTCTGTTTTCAGGGACTTAGCATTTCCACTAAGTCCTTGAGCTGTTTATCTCACGATGCCATATGTTCATGCTGTTTTCTAGTGATCCGTGCCTCTTTTGAGGATGATCAGTAAGGATGTTTTGTTAATATTGTAGTGCTCTATCCATCCATGTCTTTGTTTGCATTTATAGAGCACCCTAGCTTGAGTCAATCAAGCTCTACTTTTGCTACTTTGTGAATCTGGGCAGATTGTCAACGTGTTTGCAATTTTGCCGGTGATGTTGTAGTTGATCCGTGCATGCCATGTTATTGTTCTTGCCATATCTAGCTTGCATTTTGTGTGTTCTTAATGGGTGTATACTTAGCTTATCATGACTTGCACCGTAGTGAGTGCATCGAGCTCGTAAACATGCCTACTTGAGTTCTGTTTTCAGCATGCTCCAGTTTTCACTAAGTCTGAAAACTGATTATGTTTTCGCTATGTTCACATGCTTGCAATTGTATTTTCTGATCCCTTTTGGCTCAAGGTCACTAAGGGACTTTTGTTAATCTCTTTGAGTAGCTCCATGCCATGCTTTACTTTGCCATGTTTCGTTGCTTTAGCATATAGTTTTATTTCTCCGAAGAGTGCTATCTGATCTGAAATTCCAGACAAGTGTTAATTTCACTAAGTCTGAGATCTGTTTGTCATATGCATTTTTGCCATGCTTGTTTGAACCTGTTAATGGATGAATTGGCCGTAGCTCAGTGCAAGACTTTTGTTAAGCATATTAAATGCATCCCTGCCATGTATTTTTTTGTCATTTTTGGGTGCTGTAGCATGTTCATCCCATTGCATTTAGATGGCTACTTGCTGTAAATCGCAGACCGGTGTCATATTTGAATCGCTTGCCTTTTCCAAACCGTAACTCCGATTCCGGCGTTCTTTATATCATTTTCAAGCGATTTCATCTCATCTTTCCAGTGGCACGCTTGGATTTCCATGTTGAGGCCAGGTTCATGCATTTCCTGTCATATCTTGCATTTTGCATCCCGCATCGCATCCCGCATAGCATATCATCTTTGCATCATCTTGTTTGATCCTTGCACGTGGTTGATTGTGTCTTTGTTGCTTGTTTGTCTTGTTTGGGTAGAGACGGGAGACGAGTTTGCTAACGAGGATCCCGTTGAGTTTGCTTTTGAGGATCCAGTCAACTCTGACAACTGTGCAGGCAAGATGATCATACCCTCGAAATCACTACTATCTTTGATATGCTAGTTTGCTCGCTCTTTTGCTATGCCAATGCTACGATGCCTACCACTTGCTTTCAAGCCTCCCAAATTGCCATGTCAAACCTCTAACCCACCATGTCCTAGCAAACAGTTGATTGGCTATGTTACCGCTTTGCTCAACCTGATAAGCTCGAACCCAAATCGGGGAAATGTGTCTTCATAGGATACCCAAAGGAGACTGTTGGATACACCTTCTATCACAGATCCGAAGGCAAGATATTCGTTGCTAAGAATGGATCCTTTCTAGAGAAGGAGTTTCTCTCGAAAGAAGTGAGTGGGAGGAAAGTAGAACTTGATGAGGTAACTGTACCTGCTCCCTTATTGGAAAGTAGTTCATCAAAGAAATCAGTTCCATTGATTCCTACACCAATTAGTGAGGAAGCTAATGATGACGATCATGAAACTTCTGATCAAGTTACTACCGAACCTCGTAGGTCAAGCAGAGTAAGATCCGCACCAGAGTGGTACGGTAATCCTGTTCTGGAGGTCATGTTAATTGACCATGACAAACCTACGAACTATGAGGAAGCGATGATGATCCCAGATTCCGCAAAATGGCTTGAGGCCATGAAATCTTAGATGGGATCCATGTATGAGAACAAAGTATGGACTTTGGTTGACTTGCCCGATGATCGACAAGCCATAGAGAATAAATGGATCTTCAAGAAGAAGACTGACGTTGACAATAATGTTATTGTCTACAAAGCTCGACTTGTTGCGAAAGGTTTTCGATAAGTTCAAGGAGTTGACTACGATGAGACCTTCTCACACATAGCGATGCTTAAGTCCGTCCGAATCATGTTAGCAGTTACCGCATTTTATGATTATGAAATTTGGCAAATGGATGTCAAAACTTCATTCTGATACGTCTCCAACATATCTATAATTTTTGATTGTTCCATGTTATTATATTATCTATTTTGGATGTTTATGGGCTTTATTATGCACTTTTATATTATTTTTGGGACTAACCTATTAACTGAAGGCCCAATGCAAATTGCTGTTTTTTGCCTATTTCAGTGTTTCATAGAAAAGGAATATCAAATGGAATCCAAACGGAATGAAACCTTTGCGAGGATCTTTTTTGGAACAAACACAATCCAGGAGACTTGGAGTGGACATCAAGGAAGCAGTGAGGCGTCCACGAGGTAGGGCGGCGTGCCCCCCACCCACATGGGCCCCTCTGTAACACCCCGGATGTAACTTTCCTAATTTGTACTCCAACTCTTGCCGTTTCCGGCGTTAAGTTATTTTATTTTCTTGGGTTCGGGCCTTTGTCTCCGTGTGTTTTTATCGTTGTCATGCATCTCATATCATGTCATCATGTGCATTGCTTTTGCATACGTGTTCATCTCATGCATTCAAGCTTTTTCCCCGTTGTCCGTTTTGCATTCCGGCGCTTCGTTCTCCTCCGGTGGTCATTTCTGCTTTTCTTTCGTGTGTGGGGATTAAACATTTCCGGATTGGACCGAGACTTGCCAAGCGGCCTTGGTTTACTACCGATAGACCGCCTGTCAAGTTTCGTATCATTTGGACTTCGTTTGATACTCCAACGGTTAACCGAGGGACCGAAAAGGCCTCGTGTGTGTTGCAGCCCAACACCCCTCCATTTTGGCCCAAAACCCACCTAAACCTGCTCCATCATCTAGAGCGTTCGATCACGATCGCGTGGCCGAAAACCGCACCTCATTTGGACTCTCCTAGCTCCCTCTATGCCTATATATAGCCCCTCTCCCCGAAAATCCGGATCCCCCTCGTCCAAAACCCTAAAATATCTCCTCCGCCGCCGGACACGTCCGGACGGACCGGACGCGTCCGCTCCGCCGCCCGCAGCCACTCCGAAGGCGCCACGTGGCCTCCCGCCGCCGTTCACCGCGCCGGCCCACTTGGCCCAGGGCGGGCCCTCCCCGGCCCGCGTCTTCCGCCGCCCGCGCCCCACGCGAGGGAGCCGCGCCGCCCGCAGCGGCCTGCCGCTCCGCCGCCGACGCGCCGGTGTCGAACCCCGCCGCCATCTGCTCCGCGCCGCCATCGCCGTGCCGCCATCGCCGTGCGCCGCCGCCTCCACCCGACGCCGCCCGCCGCCTCGCCGGCCGGTCAGCTCCGGTGAGCTCCCTCCCCGCCGGTGAACAGTGCTCCGATGGACCTCGATCCGCGCGTCGCGATCCAGATCTGGACGTGAACAGTAAACCCTAGGTCAAATTTCTTCTGTCCCTAAATTCCAGATCCAAGTGCTCATGTTCATAGCTCCGTAACTTTGCATCCGTAGCTCTGATTCATGCATATAGCATATCAAAATGTTCATCTCAGAGAGTTCATCATTTCATTCCATTGCATCATTTTCATTTGAGTTCATCTTGATGCCCGAAATGCTGTTAGAAGAGGGCTACTTGAGATAATCGTCAGATCTGCTACTCCATTTAGGTTTTTGTCATTTTTTCCATGATTATTGTGCGCATGATATGCCCTGATGTTCTACATATGTTTTGTTAAGGGTTTTGTCATATTTCTAGAGGTGCAACCCATGTATTTTGGTGATGTGTGTGGTGACTAGTACAAGCTTGCAAAGTGGTGCACTTGTTAAATTCTGTTTTCAGGGACTTAGCATTTCCACTAAGTCCTTGAGCTGTTTATCTCACGATGCCATATGTTCATGCTGTTTCCTAGTGATCCGTGCCTCTTTTGAGGATGATCAGTAAGGATGTTTTGTTAATATTGTAGTGCTCTATCCATCCATGTCTTTTTTTGCATTTATAGAGCACCCTAGCTTGAGTCAATCAAGCTCTACTTTTGCTACTTTGTGAATCTGGGCAGATTGTCAACGTGTTTGCAATTTTGCCGGTGATGTTGTAGTTGATCCGTGCATGCCATGTTATTGTTCTTGCCATATCTAGCTTGCATTTTGTGTGTTCTTAATGGGTGTATACTTAGCTTATCATGACTTGCACCGTAGTGAGTGCATCGAGCTCGTAAACATGCCTACTTGAGTTCTGTTTTCAGCATGCTCCAGTTTTCACTAAGTCTGAAAACTGATTATGTTTTCGCTATGTTCACATGCTTGCAATTGTATTTTCTGATCCCTTTTGGCTCAAGGTCACTAAGGGACTTTTGTTAATCTCTTTGAGTAGCTCCATGCCATGCTTTACTTTGCCATGTTTCGTTGCTTTAGCATATAGTTTTATTTCTCCGAAGAGTGCTATCTGATCTGAAATTCCAGACAAGTGTTAATTTCACTAAGTCTGAGATCTGTTTGTCATATGCATTTTTGCCATGCTTGTTTGAACCTGTTAATGGATGAATTGGTCGTAGCTCAGTGCTAGACTTTTGTTAAGCATCTTGAATGAATCCCTGCCATGTATTTTTTTGTCATTTTTGGGTCCTGTAGCATGTTCATCCCATTGCATTTAGATGGCTACTTGCTATAAATCGCAGACCGGTGTCATTTGAATCGCTTGCCTTTTCCAAACCGTAACTCCGATTCCGGCGTTCTTTATATCGTTTTCAAGCGATTTCATCTCATCTTTCCAGTGGCATGCTTGGATTTCCAAGCTGAGGCCAGGTTCATGCATTTCCTGTCATATCTTGCATTTTGCATCCCGCATCGCATCCCGCATAGCATATCATCTTTGCATCATCTTGTTTGATCTTTGCACGTGGTTGATTGTGTCCTCGTTGCTTGTTTGTCTTGTTTGGGTAGAGCCGGGAGACGAGTTCGCTAACAAGGATCCTGTTGAGTTTGCTTTTGAGGATCCAGTCAACTCTGACAACTGTGCAGGCAAGATGATCATACCCTCGAAATCACTACTATCTTTGCTATGCTAGTTTGCTCGCTCTTTTGCTATGCCAATGCTAAGATGCCTACCACTTGCTTTCAAGCCTCCCAAATTGCCATGTCAAACCTCTAACCCACCATGTCCTAGCAAACTGTTGATTGGCTATGTTACCGCTTTGCTCAGCCCCTCTTATAGCGTTGCTAGTTGCAGGTGAAGTTTGAAGGCCGTTCCTTGTTGGAACATTTATTTACTTGTTGGGATATCATTATATTGCTATGTTCTCTTAATGCATCTATATACTTGGTAAAGGGTGGAAGGCTCGGCCTCTCGCCTAGTGTTTTGTTCCACTCTTGCCGCCCTAGTTTCCGTCATATCGGTGTTATGTTCCCGGATTTTGCGTTCCTTACGCGGTTGGGTTATAATGGGAAGCCCTTGATAGTTCGCCTTGATTAAAGCTTTTCCAGCAATGCCCAACCTTGGTTTTACCATTTTCCACCTAGCCTTTTCTTTCCCTTGGGTTCTGCAGACTCAAGGGTCATCATTATTTTAACCCCCGGGGCCAGTGCTCCTCTGAGTGTTGGTCCAAACTGTCAGCCGCCGGTGGCTACCAGGGGCAACTCGAGGCTGGCCTACTGGAAGTTTAGACAATCTGAGTGTGCCCTGAGAAAGAGATATGTGCAGCTCCTATCGGGATTTGTCGGCACATTCGGGCGGTGTTGCTGGTCTCATTTTAACCTGTCGAGGTGTCTTGAAGAACCGAGATACCGAGTCTGATCGGAACGTCTTGGGAGGAGGTCTATTCCTTCGTTGACCGTGAGAGCTTGTCATGGGCTAAGTTGGGACTCCCCTGCAGGGATTTGAACTTTCGAAAGCCGTGCCCGCGGTTATGGGCAGATGGGAATTTGTTAATGTCCGGTTGTAGATAACTTGAACCTTAACTTAACTAAAATGAATCAACTGAGTGTGTTACTGTGATGGCCTCTTCTCGGCGGAGTCCGGGAAGTGGACACGGTGTTGGAGTAATGCTTGCGCAGGTTGTTCTCTAGTTTCTCGCTCGCGCTTTGCCTCCTCTTCTCGCTCTCTTTTGCGAATAAGTTAGCCATCATATTTTGGTAGTCGCTTGCTGCAGCTCCACATATATTTACCTTGCCTCACCTATAAGCTTAAATAGTCTTGATCGCGAGAGTGCGAGATTGTTGAGTCCTTGTGGCTCATAGATTACTATTACACCAGATGCAGGGCCTGATGATTCCGCTCCACGAGACGCGCTCGAGCTCAAGTGGGAGTTCGACGAGGACTCTCAACGTTACTATGTTTCCTTTCCTGATGATCAGTAGTGGCGCCCAGTTGGGGGTGATCGGGACCGTGTCGCTTGTTGGGTTATCTTTTATTTTGGCACCGTAGTCGGGCCATGAGTGTTTGGTTGATGTAATGTTATTTATGTACTTGATTGACGTGGCGAGTGTAAGCCAACTATGTTATCTTTGTTCTCTTTGAGCCCTTGAGATACGATGAGTTCTACAACATGGCATTGAAGCAAGAGGCTGCTCAGTTGAGGTGTGATGCTTCCAAGAAGCGAGTCAGAGATGTTACTCCTTCTTCCTCTACTCAAGTGGCCAAGCAGCAGAAGTATTGGCTTCCTCCTCCTCCGTTCCGTCAGCCGTATCAGCAGAAGAGCAAAGGTGGCAGTGGTTCTTCCCACCCACCCAACCCTGGCTTTCAGAACAAGGCTTCGTCTCAAGCTCCAAGATCGAGTGCTATGTATCACCGTCCGCATTCAGAGGTCACGTGCAACAAGTGCCAACAGAAGGGTCACTATGCCAACAAGTGTCTCAACCAGAGGCGTCTTCCTCCTCCTCCTCCTATCAGATCGGCAAGTACAGCTGTGGTCAAGCATAATCCCAAGTACGCCAAGGTCAATATGGTGAATGCAGCTCAGGCAGAGGATTCATCAAATGTCATCATGGGTAACCTTCCTGTGAATGATGTTCCTGCAAAAGTTCTTTTTGACACTGGTGCATCGCATTGTTTTATCTCGAGACCTTTTGCATCTAAGCATGGGTGGTTTTCTCAAGTTATGCATAAGCCATTGGCAGTTGTCTCTCCGGGTAGATGCTTGCTTGCTAACTACGAAGTTCCGTATATTTCTATCTCGATGGGTGATTTCAAGTTTCTGGCTTCTCCAATGATCCTTGGTAACTCGGATATTGATCTTATTCTCGGAATGGATTGGCTTTCTAAGAACAAGGCTCAGCTTGATTGTGCAGCCAGGCAGATTCAATTGACTCATTCGTCTGAGGATGTAATTGTCTTTGCCGCTCGGGATAATACCATCCGTCTATTTTCTCTCAATGACAAGGGTGAACTCAATGCCATCTCGCAAATTCCAGTCGTTTGCGAATATCAAGACGTCTTTCCAGAAGAGCTTCCAGGAATGCCTCCGCAACAGCCAGTTGAATTCGTTATTGATCTTGAGCCTGGCACGGAACCTGTGTGCAAGCGTCCTTACAAACTCGGACCTGAAGAGTTGAAGGAGCTGAAGAAGCAACTCGATATTCAAGAGAAAATGGGTCTCATCCGGCCTAGTTCTTCTCCGTGGGGTTGTGGTGTTCTTTTTGTGAAGAAGAAGGATGGAACGGACCGACTTTGTGTGGATTACCGTCCATTGAACAAGAAGACCATCAAGAACAAATACCCACTTCCCAACATCAATGAGCTGTTCGAACAACTCAAAGGTGCCCAAGTATTCTCCAAGCTTGATCTTCGTATGGGTTATCATCAGATTCGAATCCGCGAGCAAGATATTCCCAAGACGGCTTTCAGGACAAGCTATGGTTCATATGAATACACTGTCATGTCTTTTGGCCTCGTCAACGCTCCTCCGACGTTCTCTCGCATGATGAACTTCATCTTCAACGCCTACACCAATGACTTCGTTTTGGTCTATCTCGACGACATCCTGGTTTTCTCGAAGAACAAGGAAGATCATGCCAAGCACTTGCGTTTAGTTCTTGATAAGCTCAGGGAACATCAGTTCTACGCCAAGTTCTCCAAGTGTGAATTTTGGCTCGATGAGGTTCTTTATCTTGGTCATATCATCTCTGCCAAGGGCATTGCCGTGAATCCTGAGAAGGTGTCTGCAATTGTGAATTGGGAACCTCCTCAGAACGTGAAGCAACTCCGTAGCTTTCTCGGTCTCGCAAGTTATTGCCGAAGATTCGTTGAAAACTTTTCTAAGATCGCGAAGCCTCTCTCAAATCTTCTCCAGAAGCACGTCAAGTACGTTTGGTCTCCGGAGTGTGACATTGCTTTCAACACTTTGAAAGAGAAGTTGATCTCTGCTCCAGTTCTGACTCCGCCTGATGAATCTAAGCCGTACGAGGTCTTTTGTGATGCCTCTCTCCAAGGTCTTGGCGCAGTATTGATGCAAGAGAAGAAAGTTGTTGCTTATACCTCTCGCCAGTTGAAGCCTAATGAGAAGAACTACCCCACTCATGATCTCGAGTTGGCGGCAGTTGTGCATGCTCTTTTGACTTGGAGACATCTTCTATTGGGAAGAAAAGTGGACATTTTCACTGATCACAAGAGTCTCAAGTACATCTTCACTCAACCTAATCTCAACCTCAGGCAAACTCGATGGGTCGAAATGATTCAAGAGTATAATCCGGGTATTGAGTATACTCCAGGCAAGGCCAATGTGATTGCTGACGCATTGAGCAGGAAAGCTTACTGCAATAGTCTGATTCTCAAGCCTTATCAACCCGAGCTTTGTGAAGCTTTCCGCAAACTTAATCTGGAAGTTGTTCCTCAAGGTTTCCTCGCCAACCTTCAAGTCTCTCCTACCTTGGAAGACCAGATTCGCCAAGCCCAGCTTCTTGATGCTATGGTGAAAAAGGTGAAGATTGGGATTGCCAAGAGTCAACCCAAGTACAAGTGCTACCGCCTTGATGACAAGGACACTCTCTTCTTCGAGGATCGTATTGTGGTACCCAAAGGTGACCTCCGTAAAGTGATCATGAACGAGGCTCACAATTCTCTCCTCTCCATCCACCCTGGGAGCACGAAGATGTATCAGGACCTTAAACAGGCTTATTGGTGGACTCGAATGAAGCGCGAGATTGCTCAATTCGTGAATGAATGTGATGTCTGCAGAAGAGTGAAGGCAGAACACCAAAGGCCAGCTGGTCTCCTCCAACCTCTTGCCATTCCAGAATGGAAGTTTGACCACATTGAAATGGACTTCGTGACTGAGTTTCCAAAGTCCAAGCGTGGCAATGATGCTATATTCGTTGTCATCGACAAACTCACCAAAGTGGCTCATTTTCTGCCTATCAAGGAGTCGACCACTGCAGCTCAATTGGCGGAACTCTATACCTCTCGTATTGTCTCTCTGCACGGTATTCCACAAGTGATCTCTTCAGACCGTGGCAGCATCTTTACCTCAAAGTTCTGGGATTCTTTTCAGAAGGCCATGGGCACCAACATCTGCTTCAGCACATCTTTCCATCCTCAAACTAGCGGTCAAGTCGAGCGTGTCAACCAGATTCTTGAAGATATGCTCAGGGCTTGTGTGATCTCCTTCGGCATGAAGTGGAAGGATTGTCTTCCTTATGCTGAATTCTCCTACAACAACAGTTTTCAAGCAAGTTCGGGCAAGGCCCCATTTGAAATTCTGTATGGCAGGAAGTGTCGTACCCCTCTCAACTGGTCTGAAACCGGTGAACGTCAGCTTTTGGGTAATGACTTAATCACAGAGGCAGAGGAAATGTGCAAAGTCATTCGTGATAACCTCAAAGCAGCCCAGTCCTGCCAGAAGAGCTACTACGACAGTAAGCACCGTGATTTGGCTTTCGAGATCGGAGATCATGTTTACCTCCGCGTCTCTCCTATGGAAAGTACTCGTCGCTTCGGTATCAAAGGGGAGCTTGCCCCTAGATATGTGGGACCTTTCAAGATTGTCAGCAAGAGAGGCGACCTCGCCTATCAACTCGAGCTTCCTTCAAACTTTGCAAATGTTCATGACGTGTTCCATGTCTCTCAGCTCCGAAAGTGCTTCAAGACTCCTGACCGCACTGTCAACTTCGAGGACATTGAGCTCCAAGAATATCTCTCCTATCGTGAGCACCCAGTTGCTATTCTTGACGAGACTGAACGCAACACTCGCAACAAGTCAATCAAATTTCTCAAAGTCAAGTGGTCACACCATTCCGACCGTGAAGCTACCTGGGAACGCGAGGATCACCTCCGTTCTGAGTACCCGGTGTTCTTTCAGTCCTAGATCTCGGGACGAGATCCTTCGGTAGTGGTGGAGTGTTGTAACACCCAGATCTAACTTTCCCAATTTGTACTCCAACTCTTGTCGTTTTCGGCGTTAAGTTATTTTATTTTCTCGGGTTCGGGTCTTTGTCTCCGTGTGTTGTTATCGTTGTCATGCATCTCATATCATGTCATCATGTGCATTGCTTTTGCATACGTGTTCATCTCATGCATTCGAGCTTTTTTCCCGTTGTCCGTTTTGCATTCCGGCGCTTCGTTCTCCTCCGGTGGTCATTTCTGCTTTTCTTTCGTGTGTGGGGATTAAACATTTCCGGATTGGACCGAGACTTGCCAAGTGGCCTTGGTTTACTACCGGTAGACCGCTGTCAAGTTTCGTATCATTTGGACTTCGTTTGATACTCCAACGGTTAACCGAGGGACCGAAAAGGCCTCGTGTGTGTTGCAGCCCAACACCCCTCCATTTTGGCCCAAAACCCACCTAAACCTGCTCCATCATCTAGAGCGTTCGATCACGATCGCGTGGCCGAAAACCGCACCTCATTTGGACTCTCCTAGCTCCCTCTATGCCTATATATAGTCCCTCTCCCCGAAAATCCGGATCCCCCCTCGTCCAAAACCATAAAATATCTCCTCCGCCGCCGCCGGACACGTCCGTACGGACCGGACGCGTCCGCTCCGCCGCCTGCAGCCACTCTGAAGGCGCCACGTGGCCTCCCGCCGCCGTTCACCGCGCCGGCCCGCTTGGCCCAGGGCAGGCCCTCCCCGGCCCGCGTCTTCCGCTGCCCGCGCCCCACGCGAGGGAGCCGCGCTGCCCGCAGCGGCCTGCCGCTCTGCCGCCGACGCGCCGGCGTCGAACCCCGCCGCCATCGCCGTGCCGCTCGCCGCCTCGCGTCCTCCTCACCGCGCCGCCATCGCCGTGCGCCGCCGCCTCCACCCGGCGCCGCCCGCCGCCTCGCCGGCCGGTCAGCTCCGGCGAGCTCCCTCCCCGCCGGTGAACAGTGTTCCGGTGGACCTCGATCCGCGCGTCGTGATCCAGATCTGGCCGTGAACAGTAAACCCTAGGTCAAATTTCTTCTAAGTCTCGAAATTCCAGATCCAAGTGCTCATGTTCATAGCTCCGTAACTTTGCATCCGTAGCTCCGATTCATGCATATAGCATATCAAAATGTTCATCTCAGAGAGTTCATCATTTCATTCCATTGCATCATTTTCATTTGAGTTCATCTTGATGCCCGAAATGCTGTTAGAAGAGGGCTACTTGAGATAATCGTCAGATCTGCTACTCCATTTAGGTTTTTGTCATTTTTGCCATGATTATTGTGCACATGATATGCCCTGATGTTCTACATATGTTTTGTTAAGGGTTTTTTCATCTTTCTAGAGGTGCAACCCATGTATTTTTGTGATGTGTGTGGTGACTAGTACAAGCTTGCAAAGTGGTGCACTTGTTAAATTCTGTTTTCAGGGACTTAGCATTTCCACTAAGTCCTTGAGCTGTTTATCTCACGATGCCATATGTTCATGCTGTTTTCTAGTGATCCGTGCCTCTTTTGAGGATGATCAGTAAGGATGTTTTGTTAATATTGTAGTTCTCTATCCATCCATGTCTTTGTTTGCATTTATAGAGCACCCTAGCTTGAGTCAATCAAGCTCTACTTTTGCTACTTTGTGAATCTGGGCAGATTGTCAACGTGTTTGCAATTTTGCCGGTGATGTTGTAGTTGATCCGTGCATGCCATGTTATTGTTCTTGCCATATCTAGCTTGCATTTTGTGTGTTCTTAATGGGTGTATACTTAGCTTATCATGACTTGCACCGTAGTGAGTGCATCGAGCTCGTAAACATGCCTACTTGAGTTCTGTTTTCAGCATGCTCCAGTTTTCACTAAGTCTGAAAACTGATTATGTTTTCGCTATGTTCACATGCTTGCAATTGTATTTTCTGATCCCTTTTGGCTCAAGGTCACTAAGGGACTTTTGTTAATCTCTTTGAGTAGCTCCATGCCATGCTTTACTTTGCCATGTTTCGTTGCTTTAGCATATAGTTTTATTTCTCCGAAGAGTGCTATCTGATCTGAAATTCCAGACAAGTGTTAATTTCACTAAGTCTGAGATCTGTTTGTCATATGCATTTTTGCCATGCTTGTTTGAACCTGTTAATGGATGAATTGGCCGTAGCTCAGTGCAAGACTTTTGTTAAGCATATTAAATGCATCCCTGCCATGTATTTTGTTGTCATTTTTGGGTGCTGTAGCATGTTCATCCCATTGCATTTAGATGGCTACTTGCTGTAAATCGCAGACCGGTGTCATATTTGAATCGCTTGCCTTTTCCAAACCGTAACTCCGATTCCGGCGTTCTTTATATCATTTTCAAGCGATTTCATCTCATCTTTCCAGTGGCACGCTTGGATTTCCATGTTGAGGCCAGGTTCATGCATTTCCTGTCATATCTTGCATTTTGCATCCCGCATCGCATCCCGCATAGCATATCATCTTTGCATCATCTTGTTTGATCCTTGCACGTGGTTGATTGTGTCTTTGTTGCTTGTTTGTCTTGTTTGGGTAGAGACGGGAGACGAGTTTGCTAACGAGGATCCCGTTGAGTTTGCTTTTGAGGATCCAGTCAACTCTGACAACTGTGCAGGCAAGATGATCATACCCTCGAAATCACTACTATCTTTGATATGCTAGTTTGCTCGCTCTTTTGCTATGCCAATGCTACGATGCCTACCACTTGCTTTCAAGCCTCCCAAATTGCCATGTCAAACCTCTAACCCACCATGTCCTAGCAAACAGTTGATTGGCTATGTTACCGCTTTGCTCAACCTGATAAGCTCGAACCCAAATCGGGGAAATGTGTCTTCATAGGATACCCAAAGGAGACTGTTGGATACACCTTCTATCACAGATCCGAAGGCAAGATATTCGTTGCTAAGAATGGATCCTTTCTAGAGAAGGAGTTTCTCTCGAAAGAAGTGAGTGGGAGGAAAGTAGAACTTGATGAGGTAACTGTACCTGCTCCCTTATTGGAAAGTAGTTCATCAAAGAAATCAGTTCCATTGATTCCTACACCAATTAGTGAGGAAGCTAATGATGACGATCATGAAACTTCTGATCAAGTTACTACCGAACCTCGTAGGTCAAGCAGAGTAAGATCCGCACCAGAGTGGTACGGTAATCCTGTTCTGGAGGTCATGTTAATTGACCATGACAAACCTACGAACTATGAGGAAGCGATGATGATCCCAGATTCCGCAAAATGGCTTGAGGCCATGAAATCTTAGATGGGATCCATGTATGAGAACAAAGTATGGACTTTGGTTGACTTGCCCGATGATCGACAAGCCATAGAGAATAAATGGATCTTCAAGAAGAAGACTGACGTTGACAATAATGTTATTGTCTACAAAGCTCGACTTGTTGCGAAAGGTTTTCGATAAGTTCAAGGAGTTGACTACGATGAGACCTTCTCACACATAGCGATGCTTAAGTCCGTCCGAATCATGTTAGCAGTTACCGCATTTTATGATTATGAAATTTGGCAAATGGATGTCAAAACTTCATTCTGATACGTCTCCAACATATCTATAATTTTTGATTGTTCCATGTTATTATATTATCTATTTTGGATGTTTATGGGCTTTATTATGCACTTTTATATTATTTTTGGGACTAACCTATTAACTGAAGGCCCAATGCAAATTGCTGTTTTTTGCCTATTTCAGTGTTTCATAGAAAAGGAATATCAAATGGAATCCAAACGGAATGAAACCTTTGCGAGGATCTTTTTTGGAACAAACACAATCCAGGAGACTTGGAGTGGACATCAAGGAAGCAGTGAGGCGTCCACGAGGTAGGGCGGCGTGCCCCCCACCCACATGGGCCCCTCTGTAACACCCCGGATGTAACTTTCCTAATTTGTACTCCAACTCTTGCCGTTTCCGGCGTTAAGTTATTTTATTTTCTTGGGTTCGGGCCTTTGTCTCCGTGTGTTTTTATCGTTGTCATGCATCTCATATCATGTCATCATGTGCATTGCTTTTGCATACGTGTTCATCTCATGCATTCAAGCTTTTTCCCCGTTGTCCGTTTTGCATTCCGGCGCTTCGTTCTCCTCCGGTGGTCATTTCTGCTTTTCTTTCGTGTGTGGGGATTAAACATTTCCGGATTGGACCGAGACTTGCCAAGCGGCCTTGGTTTACTACCGATAGACCGCCTGTCAAGTTTCGTATCATTTGGACTTCGTTTGATACTCCAACGGTTAACCGAGGGACCGAAAAGGCCTCGTGTGTGTTGCAGCCCAACACCCCTCCATTTTGGCCCAAAACCCACCTAAACCTGCTCCATCATCTAGAGCGTTCGATCACGATCGCGTGGCCGAAAACCGCACCTCATTTGGACTCTCCTAGCTCCCTCTATGCCTATATATAGCCCCTCTCCCCGAAAATCCGGATCCCCCTCGTCCAAAACCCTAAAATATCTCCTCCGCCGCCGGACACGTCCGGACGGACCGGACGCGTCCGCTCCGCCGCCCGCAGCCACTCCGAAGGCGCCACGTGGCCTCCCGCCGCCGTTCACCGCGCCGGCCCACTTGGCCCAGGGCGGGCCCTCCCCGGCCCGCGTCTTCCGCCGCCCGCGCCCCACGCGAGGGAGCCGCGCCGCCCGCAGCGGCCTGCCGCTCCGCCGCCGACGCGCCGGTGTCGAACCCCGCCGCCATCTGCTCCGCGCCGCCATCGCCGTGCCGCCATCGCCGTGCGCCGCCGCCTCCACCCGACGCCGCCCGCCGCCTCGCCGGCCGGTCAGCTCCGGTGAGCTCCCTCCCCGCCGGTGAACAGTGCTCCGATGGACCTCGATCCGCGCGTCGCGATCCAGATCTGGACGTGAACAGTAAACCCTAGGTCAAATTTCTTCTGTCCCTAAATTCCAGATCCAAGTGCTCATGTTCATAGCTCCGTAACTTTGCATCCGTAGCTCTGATTCATGCATATAGCATATCAAAATGTTCATCTCAGAGAGTTCATCATTTCATTCCATTGCATCATTTTCATTTGAGTTCATCTTGATGCCCGAAATGCTGTTAGAAGAGGGCTACTTGAGATAATCGTCAGATCTGCTACTCCATTTAGGTTTTTGTCATTTTTTCCATGATTATTGTGCGCATGATATGCCCTGATGTTCTACATATGTTTTGTTAAGGGTTTTGTCATATTTCTAGAGGTGCAACCCATGTATTTTGGTGATGTGTGTGGTGACTAGTACAAGCTTGCAAAGTGGTGCACTTGTTAAATTCTGTTTTCAGGGACTTAGCATTTCCACTAAGTCCTTGAGCTGTTTATCTCACGATGCCATATGTTCATGCTGTTTCCTAGTGATCCGTGCCTCTTTTGAGGATGATCAGTAAGGATGTTTTGTTAATATTGTAGTGCTCTATCCATCCATGTCTTTTTTTGCATTTATAGAGCACCCTAGCTTGAGTCAATCAAGCTCTACTTTTGCTACTTTGTGAATCTGGGCAGATTGTCAACGTGTTTGCAATTTTGCCGGTGATGTTGTAGTTGATCCGTGCATGCCATGTTATTGTTCTTGCCATATCTAGCTTGCATTTTGTGTGTTCTTAATGGGTGTATACTTAGCTTATCATGACTTGCACCGTAGTGAGTGCATCGAGCTCGTAAACATGCCTACTTGAGTTCTGTTTTCAGCATGCTCCAGTTTTCACTAAGTCTGAAAACTGATTATGTTTTCGCTATGTTCACATGCTTGCAATTGTATTTTCTGATCCCTTTTGGCTCAAGGTCACTAAGGGACTTTTGTTAATCTCTTTGAGTAGCTCCATGCCATGCTTTACTTTGCCATGTTTCGTTGCTTTAGCATATAGTTTTATTTCTCCGAAGAGTGCTATCTGATCTGAAATTCCAGACAAGTGTTAATTTCACTAAGTCTGAGATCTGTTTGTCATATGCATTTTTGCCATGCTTGTTTGAACCTGTTAATGGATGAATTGGCCGTAGCTCAGTGCAAGACTTTTGTTAAGCATATTAAATGCATCCCTGCCATGTATTTTGTTGTCATTTTTGGGTGCTGTAGCATGTTCATCCCATTGCATTTAGATGGCTACTTGCTATAAATCGCAGACCGGTGTCATTTGAATCGCTTGCCTTTTCCAAACCGTAACTCCGATTCCGGCGTTCTTTATATCGTTTTCAAGCGATTTCATCTCATCTTTCCAGTGGCACGCTTGGATTTCCATGTTGAGGCCAGGTTCATGCATTTCCTGTCATATCTTGCATTTTGCATCCCGCATCGCATCCCGCATAGCATATCATCTTTGCATCATCTTGTTTGATCCTTGCACGTGGTTGATTGTGTCTTTGTTGCTTGTTTGTCTTGTTTGGGTAGAGACGGGAGACGAGTTTGCTAACGAGGATCCCGTTGAGTTTGCTTTTGAGGATCCAGTCAACTCTGACAACTGTGCAGGCAAGATGATCATACCCTCGAAATCACTACTATCTTTGATATGCTAGTTTGCTCGCTCTTTTGCTATGCCAATGCTACGATGCCTACCACTTGCTTTCAAGCCTCCCAAATTGCCATGTCAAACCTCTAACCCACCATGTCCTAGCAAACAGTTGATTGGCTATGTTACCGCTTTGCTCAGCCCCTCTTATAGCGTTGCTAGTTGCAGGTGAAGTTTGAAGGCCGTTCCTTGTTGGAACATTTATTTACTTGTTGGGATATCATTATATTGCTATGTTATCTTAATGCATCTATATACTTGGTAAAGGGTGGAAGGCTCGGCCTCTCGCCTAGTGTTTTGTTCCACTCTTGCCGCCCTAGTTTCCGTCATATTGGTGTTATGTTCCCGGATTTTGCGTTCCTTACGTGGTTGGGTTATAATGGGAACCCCTTGATAGTTCGCCTTGATTAAAGCTTTTCCATCAATGCCCAACCTTGGTTTTACCATTTGCCACCTAGCCTTTTCTTTCCCTTGGGTTCTGCAGACTCAAGGGTCATCATTATTTTAACCCCCCCGGGCCAGTGCTCCTCTAAGTGTTGGTCCAAACTGTCAGCCGCCGGTGGCTACCAGTGGCAACTCTGGGCTAGCCTACCGGAAGTTTAGACAATCTGAGTGTGCCCTGAGAAAGAGATATGTGCAGCTCCTATCGGGATTTGTCGGCACATTTGGGCGGTGTTGCTGGTCTCGTTTTAACCTGTCGAAGTGTCTTGAAGAACCGAGATACCGAGTCTGATTGGAACGTCTTGGGAGGAGGTCTATTCCTTCGTTGACCGTGAGAGCTTGTCATGGGCTAAGTTGGGACTCCCCTGCAGGGATTTGAACTTTCGAAAGCCGTGCCTGCGGTTATGGGCAGATGGGAATTTGTTAATTTCCGGCTGTAGATAACTTGAACCTTTACTTAACTAAAATGAATCAACTGAGTGTGTTACCGTGATGGCCTCTTCTCGGCGGAGTCCGGGATGTGGACACGGTGTTGGAGTAATGCTTGCGCAGGTTGTTCTCTAGTTTCTCGCTCGCGCTTTGCCTCCTCTTCTCGCTCTCTTTTGCGAATAAGTTAGCCATCATATTTTGCTAGTCACTTGCTGCAGCTCCACATATATTTACCTTGCCTCACCTATAAGCTTAAATAGTCTTGATCGCGAGAGTGCGAGATTGTTGAGTCCCTGTGGCTCACAGATTACTATTACACCAGATGCACGGCCTGATGATTCCGCTCCAGGAGACGCGCTCGAGCTCAAGTGGGAGTTCGACGAGGACTCTCAATGTTACTATGTTTCCTTTCCTGATGATCAGTAGTGGCGCCCAGTTGGGGGTGATCGGGACCGTGTCGCTTGTTGGGTTATCTTTTATTTTGGCGCCGTAGTCGGGCCATGAGTGTTTGGTTGATGTAATGTTATTTATGTACTTGATTGACGTGGCGAGTGTAAGCCAACTATGTTATCTCCCCTTTTATTATCTATATCACATGGGATGTTGTGAAGATTGCCTAACTTGCGACATATGCCTTCAATGTGATTATGCCTCTAAGTCGTGCCTCGACACGTGGGAGATATAGTCGCATCGAGGGCGTTACACCCTCGCAGCTCCACCGACCTACTTCTTTCACCTATATATACTCTTATACCCTGAAAACATCGAGGGGAACCACGAAACATCAAGGGGAACCACGAAACCACATTCACCTATATAGTCGATTCGATCACGGAGGGCCTCTACATAACACCATAGCCTCTCTGATGATATGTGAGTAGTTTACCACAGACCTTCGGGTCCATAGTTATTAGCTAGATGGCTTCTTCTCTCTCTTTGGATCTCAATACAAAGTTCTCCTCAATGTTCTTGGAGATCTATTCGATGTAATTCTTTTTACGGTGTGTTTGATGAGATCGGATGAATTGTAGGTTTATGATTAAGATTATATATGAACAATATTTGATTCTTCTCTGAATTCTTATATGCATGATTTGATATCTTTGCAAGTCTCTTCGAATTAACAGTTTGGTTTGGCCTACTAGATTGATCTTTCTTGCAATGGGAGAAGTGCTTAGCTTTGGGTTCAATCTTGTGGTGTCCTTTCCCAGTGACAGCAGGGGCAGCAAGGCACGTATTGTATTGTTTCTATCAAGGATAAAAATATGGGGTTTATATCATATTGCTTGAGTTTATCCCTCTACATCATGTCATCCTGCCTAATGCGTTACTTTGTTCTTTTGAACTTAATACTCTAGATGCATGCTGGATAGCGGTCGATGTGTGGAGTAATAGTAGTAGATGCAGAATCGTTTCTGTCTACTTGACACGGACGTGATGCCTATGTTCATGACCATGCCTAGATACCATCATAACTATGCACTTTTCTATCAATTGCTCGGCAGTAATTTGTTCACCCACCATAATATATGCTATCTTGAGAGAAGCCACTAGTGAAACCTATAGCCCCGGGGTCTACTTTATATCATATATGTTTCTGATCTACAATTCTAGTTTACTATTTATTTTGCAATCTTTACTTTTCAATCTATACAACAAAAATACCAAAAATATTTATCTTATTATCTATATCAGATCTCACTTTTGTAAGTGACCATGAAGGGATTGACAACCCCTTTATCGTGTTGGTTGCGAGGTTCTTGTTTGTTTGTGCAGGTACTAGGTGACTTGCGTGTAGTCGCCTACTAGATTGATACCTTGGTTCTCAAAAACTGGGGGAAATACTTACGCTACTTTGCTGCATGACCCTTTCCTCTTCAAGGGAAAACCAACGCATGCTCAAGAGGTGGCAAGAAGGATTTTTGGCGTCGTTGTCGGGGAGATCTACGCCAACTCAAGACATACCAAGTACTCATCACAAACTCTTAACCCTCGCATTACATTATTTGACATTTGCCTCTAGTTTTCCTCTCCCCCACTTCACCCTTGCCGTTTTATTTGTCTCTTTTCTGTTCACTCTTTTTCCGTTCGCTTCTTTTCGCTTGCCTCTTATGTGTCCGTGTGTTAGATCGTTTGTTTCGTCTTCATGGCGAGCCCTCCTTCTCTTCCTTTGTCTCCCAATTTTGAAGTTCTTCACTTCAAACAAGGACAAGGAGAAAACTTGAAAGATGATTGGTATAGGATGATAGAATCCTATCATAATTGCGCTATAGGGGGGATTTCAAGATTTTGCTTCGCAATTTTTATGTTGGGCTAACCATGTCCCATAGACAACTCTTGGACTTTTCCGCCAAAGGCAGTTTTATTGACGTTGATCCCAATATTGCGTATGAGATTATAGAGGGAATAGAAGGAATACTACCCCCACAAAAGGGACTCCATCATACTCAATAGGGAACCCACGTTTTTGAGAAAATATGCGAAGTAACTAAAATTTTGCAAAAATCTCTCGAACCAATTAAAAATGTTAGTGGGAACCTTCACCGCATGAATATGTTGATCACTCTTTGTAATAAGCGGTTGGATGCTCTAGATCTAAAGATCTCCGAGTATGAAGGGAAACATAAGGAACCTCCTGAATCCGAGAAAAACCCTATTAAAAAGATCAAATATGATAATACCTAGATCTAGTGTTGCTTTTATGCCTAGCTAGGGCGTTAAACGATAGCGCTTGTTGGGAGGCAACCCAATTTTATTTTTGTTCCTTGCTTTTTGTACCTGTTTAGTAATGAATAAATCATCTATACTCTATTATGATTGTGCTTTTTATGTTTTAATTAGTGTTTGTGCCAAGTAAAGCCTTTAGGATCTTCTTGGATGACTGTTATTTGATCTTGCTGAAAAAACAGAAAGTATGCGCTCATGAGAATAATTTTCGTTTTTAACCAGAGAGAGATAAAATACTGATTCCAACTGCAGTAGATCAATATATAAGTTATTTAGGATGTCCTAATTTCTTAGGATTTTTGGAGTTACATAAGTATTCGAAACCTACATATTACTACAGACTGTTCTGTTTTTGACAGATTCTGTTCTTCATGTGTTGTTTGCTTATTTTGATGAATCTATGGCTAGTATCGGGGGGTATGAACCATAGAGAAGTTGGAATACAGTAGGTTTAACACCAATATAAATAAATAATGAGTTTATTACAGTATCTTAAAGTAGTGGTTTGTTTTCTTATACTAACGGAGCGCATGACATTTTCTGTTGAGTTTTGTATTGTGAAGTTTTCAAGTTTTTGGGTAAAGATTTGATGGATTTTGGAACAAGGAGTGGAAAGAGCCTAAGCTTGGGGATGCCCAAGGCACCCCAAGGTAAAATTCAAGGACAACAAAAATCCTAAGCTTGGAGATGCCCCGGAAGGCATCCCCTCTTTCGTCTTCATCTATCGGTAACTTTACTTGAGACTAGATTTTCATTCACCACATGATATGTGTTTTGCTTGGAGCGTTTCGTATGATTTGAGTCTTTGCTTTTTAGTTCACCACAATCATCATTTCTGTGCACACCTTTTGGTAGAGACACACATGAATCAGAATTTATTAGAATACTCTATGTGCTTCACTTATATCTTTTGAGCTAGACAATTTTTCTCTAGTGCTTCACTTATATCTTTTTAGAGCACGGTGGTGGTTTTATTTTATAGAAATTATTGATCTCTCATGCTTCACTTATATTATTTTGAGAGCCTTTTAGAACAGCATGGTAATTTGCTTTGGTTATGAAATTATTCCTAATATGATAGGCATCCGGGATTGGTATAATAAAAACTTTCATATATAGTGCATTAAATGTTATGAGAAGTTTGATTCTTGATAGTTGTTTTGAGATATAAAGGTGGTAATATTAGAGTTGTGCTAGTTGACTAATTATGGAATTGATAAATACTTGTGTTGAAGTTGGCAAGTCCCGTAGCATGCACGTATGGTAAAAGTTGTGTGACAAATTTGAAGCATGGCGTGTTCTTTGACTGCTTTCCTTATGAGTGGCGATCGGGGACGAGCGATGGTGTTTTCCTACCAATCTATCCCCCTAGGAGCATGCGCGTAGTGCTTAGTTTTGATGACTTGTATATTTTTTGCAATAAGTATGTGAGTTCTTTATGACTAATGTTGAGTCCATGGATTATACGCACTCTCACCCTTCCATCATTGCTAGCCTCTTCGGTACCGTGCATTGCCCTTTCTCACCTCGAGAGTTCGTGCAAACTTCGTCAGTGCATCCAAACCTCATGATATGATACGCTCTATCACACATAAGCCTCCTTATATCTTCCTCAAAACAGCCACCATACCTACCCATTATGGCATTTCCATAGCCATTCCGAGATATATTTCCATGCAACTTTTCACCGTTCCGTTTACTATGACATGCTTCATCATTGTCATATTGCCTTGCATGATCATGTAGTTGAAATCGTATTTGTGGCAAAGCCACCTTCATAATTCTTTCATACATGTCACTCTTGATTCATTGCATATCCCGGTACACCGCCGGAGGCATTCACATAGAGTCATATTTTGTTCTAAGTATTGATAACCCACAAGTATAGGGGATCGCAACCGTTTTCGAGGGTAGAGTATTCAACCCAAATTTATTGATTCGACACAAGGGGAGCCAAAGAATATTCTCAAGTATTAGCAGCTGAGTTGTCAATTCAACCACACCTGGAAACTTAATATTTGCAGCAAGTGTTTAGTTGTAGTGTAATATGATAGTAGTGGTAACGGTAGCAAAAGTATTTTTTTGGTTTTATAGCGATTGTAACAGTAGCAACGGAAAAGTAAATAAGCGAAGAGCAATATATGAAAAGCTCATAGGCAATGGATCAGTGATGGATAATTATGTCGGATGCGATCAATCATGCAACAGTTATAACATAGGGTGACACAGAACTAGCTCCAGTTCATTAATGTAATGTAGGCATGTATTCCGAATATAGTCATACAAGTTTATGGAAAAGAACTTGCATGACATCTTTTGTCCTACCCTCTTGTGGCAGCGGGGTCCTATTGGAAACTAAGGGATATTAAGGCCTCCTTTTAATAGAATACTGGACCAAAGCATTAACACATAGTGAATACATGAACTCCTCAAACTACGGTCATCACTGGTAAGTATCCCGATTATTGTCACTTCGGGGTTAACGGATCATAACACATAATAGGTGACTATAGACTTGCAAGATAGGATCAAGAACTCACATATATTCATGAAAACATAATAGGTTCAGATCTGAAATCATGGCACTCGGGCCCTAGTGACAAGCATTAAGCATAGCAAAGTCATAGCCACATCAATCTCAGAACATAATGGATACTAGGGATCAAACCCTAACAAAACTAACTTGATTACATGATAAATCTCATCCAACCCATCACCGTCCAGCAAGCCTACGATGGAATTACTCACGCACGGCGGTGAGCATCATGAAATTGGTGATGGAGGAAGGTTGACGATGACGATGGTGATGGATTCCCCTCTCCGGAGCCCCGAACGGACTCCGACCAGCCCTCCCGAGAGAGTTTAGGGCTTGGCGGCGGCTGCCTATCGTAAAACGCGATGAATCCTTTTCTCTGATTTTTTTCTCCCCGAACACGAATATATAGAGTTGGAGTTGAGGTTGGAGGAGCACCAGGGGGCCCACGAGGCAGGGGCGCGCCTAGGGGGGTAGGCGCGCCCCCACCCTCGTCGACAGGGTGTGGGCCCCCTGGCCTTGATTCTTTCGCCAATATTTTTTATATATTCCAAAAATAATCTCCATTGATTTTTAGGTCATTTCGAGAACTTTTATTTCTGCACAAAAATAACAACATGGCAATTCTGCTGAAAACAGCGTCAGTCGGGGTTAGTTCCATTCAAATCATGCAAGTTAGAGTCCAAAAGAAGGGCAAAAGTGTTTGGAAAGGAGATAAGACGGAGACGTATCAAGTATCGAGTTGTAATTCTTGAGTTGTAAAGTAAATACAAGTGTGATGCTTTTCTTTATTAGAGCATTGTCCCATGTGAGGAAAGTTCTTTGAAAAAAAAAGGAAAAAAGAGATAGGCCAAAAAATGAGAGGTCCAAAAAAATGAGAGAAAAAGAGGGAAGGACAATGTTACTATCCTTTTTCCACACATGTGCTTCAAAGTAGCACCATGATCTTCATGATAGAGAGTCTCTTATGTCGTCACTTTCATATACTAGTAGGAAATTTTCATTATAGAACTTGGCTTCTATATTCCAACAATGGGCTTCCTCAAAATGCCCTAGGTCTTTGTGAGCAAGCAAGTTGGATGCACACCCGCTTAGTTTCTTTTGTTGAGATTTCATATATTTATAGTTGTAGTGCATCTGTTGCATGGCAATCCCTACTCCTTGCATTGCCATCAATTGATGGGCATCTCCATAGCCCGTTGATTATCCACATCAATGTGAGACTTCCTCCCTTTTGTCTTCTCACACAACCTCCATCATCATATTCTATTCCACCCATAGTGCTGTATCCATGGCTCGCGTCATATATTGCATGAAAGTTGAAAGAGTTTGAAGAGACTAAAGTATGAAACAATTGCTTGGCTTGTCATTGGGGTTGTGAATGATGGGAGCATTTTGTGTGACGAAAATGAAGCATGGACAAACTATATGATTTTGTAGGGATAAGCTTTCTTTGGCTGTGTTATTTTGATAAGACATGATTGCTTGGTTAGCATTGCTTGAAGTACTATTATTTTGATGTCAATATTAAACTTCTGTCTAGGATCTTTCAGATCTAAACATTCATGCCGCAATAAAGAGAAATACATTGAAAATCATGTTAGGTAGCATTCCACATCAAAAATTTTGTTTTTATCATTTACCTACTCGAGGATGAGCGAGAATTAAGCTTGGGGATCCTTGATACGTCTCCAACGTATCTATAATTTTTGATTGTTCCATGCTATTATATTATCTGTTTTGGATGTTTATGGGCTTTATTATGCACTTTTATATTATTTTGGGACTAACCTATTAACCGAAGGCCTAGTGCAAATTGTTGTTTTTTTTGCCTATTTTAGTGTTTCGTAGAAAAGGAATATCAAACGGAATCCAAACGGAATGAAACCTTCGCGAGGATCTTTTTTGGAACAAACGCAATCCACGAGACTTGGAGTGGACGTCAAGGAAGCAGCGAGGTGGTCACGAGGTAGGGCAGCGTGCCCCCACCCTCGTGGGCCCCTTGCAGCTCCACCGACCTACTTATTTCGCCTATATATACTCTTATACCCTGAAAACATCGAGGGGAGCCACGAAACCACTTTTCCACCGCCGCAACCTTCTGTACCCATGAGATCCCATCTGGGGACCTTTTCCGGTGATCTGTCGGAGGGGGATTCGATCACGGAGGGCTGATACATCTCCATCGTATCTACTTTTTCAAACACTTTTGCCCTTTGTTTTGGACTCTAACTTGCATGATTTGAATGGAACTAACCTGGCTGACGCTGTTTTCAGCAGAATTGCCATGGTGTTATTTTTGTGCAGAAATAAAAGTTCTTGGAATGACCTGAAAATCAATGGAGAATATTTTTGGATTAATAAAAAATACTGGCAAAAGAATCAAGGCGAGGGGGCCCACACCCTGTCCCCGAGGGTGGGGGCGCGCCCCCTGCCTCGTGGTCCCCCTGGTGCTCCACCGACCTCAACTCCAACTCCATATATTCACGTTCAGGGAGAAAAAAATCAGAGAGAAGGATTCATCATGTTTTACGATACAGAGCCACCGCCAAGCCCTAATCTCTCTCGGGAGGGCTGATCTGGAGTCCGTTCGGGGCTCCGGAGAGGGGAATCCGTCGCCATTGTCATCATCAACCTTCCTCCATCACCATTTTCATGATGCTCACCACCGTGTGTGAGTAATTCCATCGTAGGCTTGTTGGACGGTGATGGGTTGGATAAGATTTATCATGTAATCGAGTTAGTTTTGTTAGGGTTGATCCCTAGTATCCATTATGTTCTGAGGTCGATGTTGCTATGACTTTGCTATGCTTAATGCTTGTCACTAGGGCCCAAGTGCCATGATTTCAGATCTGAACCTATTATGTTTTCATGAATATATGTGAGTTCTTGATCCTATCTTGCAAGTCTATAGTCACCTATTATGTGTTATGATCCGTTAATCCCGAAGTGATAATAATCGGGATACTTACCGGTGATGACCGTAGTTTGAGGAGTTAATGTATTCACTATGTGTTAATGCTTTGGTCCGGTACTCTATTAAAAGGAGGCCTTAATATCCCTTAGTTTCCAATAGGACCCTGCTGCCACAGGAGGGTAGGACAAAAGATGGCATGCAAATTCTTTTCCATAAGCATGTATGACTATATTCGGAATACATGCCTACATTACATTGATGAACTGGAGCTAGTTCTATGTCACCCTATGTTATAACTATTGCATGAGGAATCGCATCCGACATAATTATCCATCACTGGTCCATTGCCTACGAGCTTTTCACATATTGATCTTTGCTTATTTACTTTTCCGTTGCTACTGTTACAATCACTACAAAACCAATATTGTTACCTTTGCCACCGTTACCGCTACTATCATATTACTTTGCTACTAAATACTTTGCTACAGATATTAAGTTTACAGGTGTGGTTGAATTGACAACTCAGCTGCTAATACTTGAGAATATTCATTGGCTCCCCATGTGTCGAATCAATAAATTTTGGTTGAATACTCTACCCTCGAAAACTGTTGCGATGCCCTATACTTGTGGGTTATCAAGACTATTTTCTGGCGCCGTTGCCGGGGAGCATAGCTCTATTCTTTGAGTCACTTGGGATTTATATCTGCTGATCACTATGAAGAACTTGAAAGATAAAAGAACCAAGATTTTTCCCTCAACTACGAGGGGAGGTAAGGAACTGCCATCTAGCTCTGCACTTGATTCACCTTCTGTTTTGAGTAAACTTGCGACACCTACTCCTGTTATTCATTCTGATATGTCGCATGTTACTGATGATGCCACTTCTGCTTTGCATGATGCTTATGATGAAACTACTTCTATGCTTGATAATATTGTGCCACTAGGTGAATTTCTTGATGAACAACTTGCCAGGGCTAGAGAGAATGAAATTATTGAAACTAATAATATTGATGAAAGTGATGATGAATATTCTCCCGCTAGATATGAATTGCCTGTTGTGCCTGAGGGTTATGTTATGGATGAAGAAACTGCTAGAGACTTCTTAGCTTGCAATGATAGATCTGATCTTAAGAAATTATTAGCTAAGCTTAAAGAAAAGTCTTTGAATGCTAGAATGGGGGTGACCCTGCTTTTGCTACTTCACCTATCTTTATTTCCGATAAGGATTATGATTTCTTTGTTGATCCTGGGTTAATTACCTTGGTTGAATCTGATCCTTTCTATGGCTATGAATCTGAAACTGTTGTGGCACATTTACTAAATTAAATGATATAGCCACCCTGTTTACTCATGATGAGAAAACTCGCTATTACTTTATCCTTAAGTTGTTTCCATTCTCATTAAAGGGTGATGCTAAAACATGGTTTAATTCTCTTGATCCTGGTTGTGTGCGTAGTCCCCAGGATATGATTTATTACTTCTCTGCTAAGTATTTCCCTGCTCATAAGAAACAAGTTGCCTTAAGGAAATGTATAATTTTGTGCAAATTGAAGAAGAGAGTCTCCCACAATCTTGGGGTAGGCTTCTCCAATTACTTAATGCTTTGCCTGATCATCCTCTCAAGAAAAATGAAATACTTGATATCTTTTATAATGACCTAACCGATGCTTCCAGAGACCACCTGGATAGTTGTGCTGGTTGTGTTTTCAGGGAAAGAACTGTTGATCAAGCTGAATTGCTATTGAATAATATTTTGAGTAATGAAAATGACTGGACACTTCCTGAACCAGCTCCTAAGCCAACTCCGAAGAAAAGGGGTATTCTATTTCTCAGTCCTGAAGATATGCAATAGGCAAAGAAATCTATGAAATAAAAGGGTATTAAAGCTGAAGATGTTAAGAACTTACCACCTATTGAAGAAATACATGGTCTTGATAACCCGACATAGGTAGTAAAGGTAAATTCTCTCTATAGATTTGATGAAGGTGATATTCCTCGTTATAAGTCTACTAGCCAATGCTTAGATGAGTTTGATAATTTTATTGTTAAACAAGAAAACTTCAATGCTTATGTTGGTAGACAATTGAAACGCAATGCTGATATGCTTGAACACTTGAGTGATTATATGTCTAGAGTTAAAGGTGAACTTAAACTCATTAGTAAACATGCTTCTATGGTTACCACTCAAGTACAACAAGTACTTAAGGCTCAGAATGATTTGCTCAATGAATTAAATAATAAGAAAAATGATAATGTTGTTAGAGTTATGACTAGAGGGGGTAAAATGACTCAGGAACCTTTGTATCCTGAGGGCCATCCTAAGAGAATTGAGCAAGATTCTCACAGAACTAATGTTGATGCACCTAGTTCTTCTAAGAAGAAGAAGAAGAATGATAGGACTATACATGCTTCTAGTGAACCTGTTGTTGACACACCTGAGAATCCCAATGATATTTCTATTTAGGATGCTGAAACACAATCTGGCAATGAACATGAACCTAGTGATAATGTTAATGCTGATGTTCATGTTGATGCTCAACCTAGCAATAACAATGATGTAGAGATTGAACCTGCTGTTGATCTTGATAACCCACAATCAAAGAATCAATGTTATGATAAGAGAGACTTTGTTGCTAGGAAGCACGGTACGGAAAGAGAACCATGGGTTCAGAAACCCATGCCTTTTCCTCCTAAACCATCCAAGTAAAAGGATGATGAGGATTTTGAGCCCTTTGCTGAAATGATTAGACCTATCTTTTTGCTTATGCGTTTGACTGATATGCTTAAAATGAACCCTTATGCTAAGTACATGAAAGATATTCTTACTAATAAAAGAAAGATACTGGAAGCTGAAATTTCCACCATGCTTGCTAATTATACTTCTAAGGGTGGAATACCAAAGAAACTTGGAGATCCAGGAGTACCAACTATACCATGCTCCATTAAAAGAAACTATGTTAAAACTGCTTTATGTGATCTTGGAGCTGGTGTTAGTGTTATGCCTCTCTCTTTATATCGTAGACTTGATTTGAATAAGTTGACACCTACTGAAATATCTTTGCAAATGGCTGATAAATCAACTGCTATACCTGTCGGTATTTGTGAGGATGTGCCTGTTGTGGTTGCAAACGTTACTATTTTAACGGACTTTGTTATTCTTGATATTCCCGAGGACGATAGTATGTCGATTATCCTTGGTAGACCCTTTTTGAATACTGCAGGGGATGTTATTGATTGCAACAAAGGCAATGTCACTTTTCATGTTAATGGTAATGAGCATACGGTACACTTTCCGAGGAAACAACCTCAAGTCCACAGTATCAATTCTATTGGAAAAATTTCAACGATTACTATTGGAGGTTTTGAATTTCCTCTTCCTACTGCCAAGAAGAAATATGATATTCTTATTGTTGGGGATGTGTATATCCCAGTTGAGGTAACCTAGTGTTATTCGAAATTTCTCCGGTTTCATGCAATTCGGAATGAGTTTGTTAACAAGACTTGATCAACCTTGTTAGTGGATTCCTTTTGATGAGCATGAGATGGATAAAGTTAGAAAGCACAACCTTTTGTACCCTCTTTTTACCTTCTGTTATTTATATTAAATAAAGTAAAAATAGTATTTTCTGTCTGTTTTCTGAATTATCCTTGCAATAAAAAATACCCCGAAAATAAAAGTTCTCCAAATGCCCTGAAAATTTAATATGATTTTTTCCAGAATATTTGAGAATTATTGGCACTAAGAACACACCAAGGGGGCCCACCATGTTCCCACGAGGGTGGAGGGTGCGCCCACCCTTGGGCGCGCCCCCCTACCTCGTTGACCCCACGTGGGTCCCCTCCACTTATTCTTGCACCCACACACTTCATCTTCCTCCAGAAAAAATCATCCACCAGCTCAAAACCGTGTTCTAGCTCATCTTGCTGCCATTTTCGATCTCCTTGCTCCATTCACAAAACTGCTTTGGGGGATTGTTCTTCGGTATGTGACTCCTCCAATGGTCCAATTAGTTTTTATTCTAGTGCTTTATTTAGCAAATTTTTGCTGCTTAGGTGACCCTGTTCTTGAGCTTGCATGTCAAATCTATGTGGTCAAAAGTAGTTTTAATGCATGATATAGCCTCTAGGCACTTGTAGGAGTAGTTGCTATCAATTTTGTTGAGTTCGGTTCACTTTTATTTTAAGTTACCAAAAAAATCATAAATTTTCAGAAAAAGATGAAGAGATTTTCGAGGGGCTCATCGAGCCGAAGCTCGAAGGATAAGCAAAGTGAAGAGAATAAGAAGCCCAAGTATAATCTCCCTCGTACTACGGAGGTTCGACCGTGCGAATGGCCTTGTGATGTGTTCTTGAGAGAAGCCGAGATTTATGAAGATTTCTATTATTTGGCTGAGAATGCGGGCCTCACCGACTTCCTCCACGACCAGCGTGAACAGTATCTCTTACTCACCAATATTTTTGTGCAAAATTTTCATTTCCATGCTAGGAGATCGCCATCTTCGGTGGAATTTTATTTATATGATGAGCATAAGGAGATGTCACTTTATGATTTTTGCCGAGTTTGTAGGATACCTTTTGAGGGCAGCATAGAGGAACCACATCGTAATGATGTGGAGGGATTTATTGATATGATTGTTGTAGGGGAAACAAGGAAAGTTTCCGATGCAAGAATCACTAGCATACATTTTCATGTTCTATGTTACTTTGCAATATTTGCTAGTAGATGCTTAATTGGTCGCGGGAACTGTGGAAATCTTAGTGCCCCTGATATTGTTATTTTGCACCATGCTTTGTTTCGTGATACCACTTTTAGTTTAGGCGCTATTGTTGCTAAACGGTTAAATCTGAACCGTACAAAGGGTCCCGTCTTGGCAGTCATCTTCGCCTCTCGCTTTGCTGCACACTTTAACGTACCTATTAGGCACTATGAGAAAGAGGAAAAGTTGTTGCCTCGTGTTTTTCAGATTATAAGAGTATGGTAGCACATGATTTTATTGTTAAGAATAAGAAGAAGATGCTTAACTATAGACTGATATTTGATAAGAATTACTTTGAGACTATTACCTTGCCCGCTCCCTCTTTGTTCAACATATTTTCAGGCACGTACCTTGTTTTGTCGGAGGCCGTTCATGCATACCAGAGCCTGACATTAGCTCCAGAGCCAGAGCCACCACTTGATCCTCACCATCAGTTTGTTTATTAGTGGGATCCGGAGGAGATCGCCAACCAGTGGGACCCCGAGGACCCTCCTCAGTACACCGGAGAGGGTAGCTTTGATCCATGGGCATAGACCAACTTAGGCCAAAAGCCTAAGCTTGGGGGAGTATGTATCTCTCACCGCCATTACATTCATGTTCACACACTCATGCCAGTTGTCGGTGCTCATACTTTTTCATTATATCATCCATGCTAGTTTATTTTCTGTTTTAAGCTTTCTTCTTGTGTGTTTGAAAAACCTTAAGAAAAAAATAGTTGTAGCTTTTAGCTAGTTTACCTTCCATGCTTGTAGTAGTAATAATTAAAAGAAAGCCCAAAAGATTTCTCGTTCTTCTTTTCCTTGTTGGGAGTTTTCCCGTGTAAATAGTTTTGTTTCCTTTCTTTTCTTTGGGGGTCAAGAGGAGAAGACCTTGATGAAAATATTGAGTGGCTCTCTTATGCATTATTGTTGATCTAACAAAGAGCCCATATTACCTTGTCTTCTCCCTTGAATTGAATGCTTGCAGATTCCAGCTTAGTCCAATGCACGTGCACTATTATTATTATTCACACCATTCGGTTGTACAAGTGAAAGGCAATAATGACGATATATGATGGAGTGATTGAGATGAGAGAAGCTGGTATGAACTCGACCTCTCTTGTTTTTGTAAATATGATTAGTTCATCGTTCCTGATTCAGCCTATTATGAATGAAACATGTTTGCAATGACAATTAGAGATTATAGTTGCTCATGTCATGCTTCATTTGCTAGGAGTTTATAATGGTTTACCTTGCGTGCCAACATGCTATTAAAATGGTTGTGATGTGGTATGATAGGGTGCTATCCTCCTTTGAACGATTCGAGTGGCTTGACTTGGCACATGTTCACGCATGTAGTTGAAACAAAATCAACATAGCCTCCATGATATTTATGTTCATGGTGATTTATATCATACTCATGCTTGCATTCAGTGTTGATTAATTTTAATGCGTGTTCATGACTGTTGTCGCTCTCTAGCTGGTCGCTTCCCAGTCTCTTTCTAGCCGTCACTTGTACTAAGCGGGAATACTACTTGTACATCCAACTCCATAAACCCCAAAAGTTGTTCCATATGAGTCCACCATACCTTCCTATGTGCGGTATCTACCTGCCGTCCCAAGTAAATTTGTATGTGCCAAACTCTAAACATTCAAATAAAAATTCTGTTTTGTATGCTCGAATAGCTCATATATCAACTAGGGTTGTTTGTATCTTCCATGCTAGGCGGGTTATTCTCAAAAGGAGTGGACTCCGCTCCTCACTCACGAGAAAATGGCTGGTCACCGGGATGCACGGTCCCATGCTCAAATCAAATCAAAATAATTGCAAACAAAACTCCCCCATGATTGTTGTTAGTTGGAGGCACCCGTTGTTTCGGGCAAGCCATGGATTGATGCTTGTTTGTGGTGGGGGAGTATAAACTTTACCATTCTGCTTGGGAACCGCCTATAATGTGTGTAGCATGGAAGATATCTAGATCTCTCGATTGTTATGTTGACAATGAAAGTATACCGCTAAAAATATTATTCATCTCTATTTCAAAACCGAGCTCTAGCACCTCTACAAATCCCTGCTTCCCTCTACGAAGGGCCTATCTATCTACTTTCATGTTGAGTCATCATCCTCTTATTAAAAAAGCACCAGTTGGAGAGCACCGCTGTCATTTGCATGTATTATTGTTAGTTTACATTGAGTATGACTTGACTGGATCTTCTTTACCATGAATTACAATTTCCAGTCAGCCCTTGATCTTCAGGGGTGCTCTGCATTTATGTTTTGCGGTCTCAGAAAGGGCTAGCAAGATACCATCTTGTTATGTCATATTATGATTGTCTTGAGAAAGTGTTGTCATCCGAGATTTATTATTATCGCTCGCTAGTTGATTATGTCATTGATATGAGTAAACATGAGACCTAAATGTTATTGTGAATATGGTTAGTTCATAATCTTTGCTGGAAACTTGAATGCTGGCTTTACATATTTACAACAACAAGAGCAAACAGAGTTTGTAAAAGTTTTTCTTTATCACTTTTAGTTTATCAACTGAATTGCTTGAGGACAAGCAAAGGTTTAAGCTTGGGGGAGTTGATACGTCTCCATCGTATCTACTTTTCCAAACAATTTTGCCCTTGTTTTGGACTCTAACTTGCATGATTTGAATGGAACTACCCCGGACTGACGCTGTATTCAGCAGAATTGCCATGGTGTTATTTTTGTGCAGTCTTGGAATGACCTAAAAATCAACGAAGAATATTTTTGGAATATATAAAAAATACTGGCGAAAGAATCAAGGCCAGGGGCCCACACCCTGTCCACGAGGGTGGGGGCGCGCCTACCCCCTGGGTGTGCCCCCTGCCTCGTGGGCCCCCTGGTGCTCCACCGACCTCAACTCCAACTCCATATATACTCGTTGAGGGAGAAAAAAATCAAAGAGAAGGATTCATCACATTTTATGATACGGAGCCGCCGCCAATCCCTAATCTCTCTCGGGAGGGCTGATCTAGAGTCCGTTCGAGGCTCCGAAGAGGGGAATCCGTCGCCATCGTCATCATCAACCTTCCTCCATCACCAATTTCATGACGCTCACCGTCGTGCGTGAGTAATTCCATCGTAGGCTTGCTGGACGGTGATGGGTTGGATGAGATTTATCATGTAAATGAGTTAGTTTTGTTAGGGTTTGATCCCTAGTATCCATTATGTTCTGAGATTGATGTTGCTATGACTTTGCTATGCTTAATGCTTGTCACTAGGGCCCGAGTGCCATGATTTCAGATCTGAACCTATTATGTTTTCATGAATATATGTGAGTTCTTGATCCTATCTTGCAAGTCTATAGTCACCTATTATGTGTTATGATCCGTTAACCCCGAAGTGACAATAATCGGGATACTTACCGGTGATGACCGTAGTTTGAGGAGTTCATGTATTCACCAAGTGTTAATGCTTTGGTCCGGTACTCTATTAAAAGGAGGCCTTAATATCCCTTAGTTTCCAATAGGACCCCGCTGCCACGGGAGGGTAGGACAAAAGATGGCATGCAAGTACTTTTCCATAAGCATGTATGACTATATTTAGAATACATGCCTACATTACATTGATGAACTGGAGCTAGTTCTGTGTCACCCTATGTTATAACTATTGCATGAGGAATCGCATCTGACATAATTATCCATCACTGGTCCATTGCCTACGAGCTTTTCACATATTGATCTTTGCTTATTTACTTTTCCGTTGCTACTGTTACAATCACTACAAAACCAATAATGTTACCTTTGCCATCGTTACCACTACTATCATATTACTTTGCTACTAAACACTTTGCTGCAGATATTAAGTTTCTAGGTGTGGTTGAATTGACAACTCAGCTGCTAATACTTGAGAATATTCTTTGGCTCCCCTTATGTCGAATCAATAAATTTGGGTTGAATACTCTACCCTCGAAAACTGTTGCGATCCCCTATACTTGTGGGTTATCAAGGGCTTCTACATCAACACCATAGCCTCTCCGATGATGTGTGAGTAGTTTACCACAGACCTTCGGGACCATAGTTATTAGCTAGATGGCTTCTTCTCTCTCTTTGGATCTCAATACAAAGTTCTCGTCGATGTTCTTGGAGATCTATTCGATGTAATTCTTTTTGCGGCGTGTTTGCCAAGATCCGATGAATTGTGGGTTTATGATTAAGATTATCTATGAATAATATTTGATTCTTCTCTGAATTCTTATATGCATGATTTTATATCTTTGCAAGTCTCTTCGAATTATCAGTTTGGTTTGGCCTACTAGATTGATCTTTCTTGCAAAGCGAGAAGTTCTTAGCTTTGGTTTCAATCTCGCGGTGTCCTTTCCCAGTGACAGCAGGGGCAGCAAGGCACGTACTGTATTGTTGCCATCGAGGATAAAAATATGGGGTTTATATCATATTGCTTGAGTTTATCCCTCTACATCATGTCATCTTGCCTAATGCGTTACTTTGTTCTTTTGAACTTAATACTCTAGATGCATGCTGGATAGCGGTCGATGTGTGGAGTAATAGTAGTAGATGCAGAATCGTTTCGGTCTACTTGACACGGACGTGATGCCTATGTTCATGATCATGCCTAGATATCATCATAACTATGCACTTTTCTATCAATTGCTCGGCAGTAATTTGTTCACCCACTGTAATATATGCTATCTTGAGAGAAGCCACTAGTGAAACCTATGGCCCCCGGGTCTACTTTACATCATATAAGTTTCCGATCTACAATTCTAGTTTACTATTTATTTTGCAATCTTTACTTTTCAATCTATACAACAAAAATACCAAAAATATTTATCTTATTATCTCTATCAGATCTCACTTTCGTAAGTGACCGTGAAGGGATTGACAACCCCTTTATCGTGTTGGTTGCGAGGTTCTTGTTTGTTTGTGCAGGTACTAGGTGACTTGCGTGTAGTCTCCTACTGGATTGATACCTTGGTTCTCAAAAACTGAGGGAAAACTTACGCTACTTTGCTGCATCACCCTTTCCTTTTCAAGATAAAACCAACGCATGCTCAAGAGGTATCAAGAAGGATTGCTGGCGCCGTTGCCAGGGAGATCTACGCCAAGTCAAGACATACCAAGTACCCATCACAAACTCTTATCCCTCGCATTACATTATTTGCCATTTGCCTCCTGGTTTCTTCTCCCCCACTTCACCCTTGCCATTTTATTCGCCTCTTTTCTGTTCGCCCTTTTTCCATTTGCTTCTTTTCGCTTGCCTCTTGTGTATCTCTGTGTTAGATTGTTTGTTTCGTCTTCATGGCGAGCCCTCCTTCTCTTCCTTTGTCTCCCGATTTTGAAGTTCTTCACTTCAAACAAAGACAAGGATAAAACTTAAAAGATGCTTGGTACAGGATGATATAATCCTATCGTAATTGCACTATAGGGGGATTTCAAGATTTTGCTTCGTAATTTTTATGTTGGGCTAACCATGTCCCATATACAACTCTTGGACTTTTCCGCCAAAGAGAGTTTTATTGACGTTGATCCCAATATTGCATATGAGATTATAAAGGGAATATTAGGAATACTACCCCCACAAAAGGGACTCCATCATACTCAAGAGGGAACACAAGTTTTTGAGAAAATATGCGAAGTAACTAAAATTTTGCAAAAATCTCTCGAACCCCTTAAAAATGTTAGTGGGAACCTTCACCGCATGAATATGTTGATCACTCTTTGTAATAAGAGGTTGGATTCTCTAGATCTAAAGATCTCCGAGTATGAAGGGAAGCGTAAGGAACCTCCCGGATCCGAGCAAAACCCTATTAAAAAGACCAAAGATGATAATACCTAGATCTATTCTTGCTTTTATGCCTAGCTAGGGCGTTAAACGATAGCGCTTGTTGGGAGGCAACCCAATTTTATTTTTATTCCTTGATTTTTGTTCGTGTTTACTAATAAATAAATCATCTATCCTCTGTTATGATTGTGTTTTTTTATGTTTTGATTAGTGTTTGTTCCAAGTAAAGCCTTTAGGATCTTCTTGGATGATTGTTATTTGATCTTGCTGAAAAAACAGAAAGTATGCGCTCATGAGAATAATTTTTGTTTTTAATCAGAGAGCGATAAAATACTAATTCCAACTGCAGTAGATCAATATACAAATTATCTAGGATGTACTAATTTCTCAGTATTTTTGGAGTTACATAAGTATTCGAAACCTACAGATTACTACAGACTGTTTTGTTTTTGACAGATTCTGTTCTTCGTGTGTTGTTTGCTTATTTTGATGAATCTATGGCTAGTATCGGGGGGTATGAACCTTAGAGAAGTTGGAATATAGTAGATTTAACACCAATATAAATAAATAATGAGTTTATTACAGTACCTTAAAGTGGTGGTTTCTTTTCTTATACTAACGGAGCTCGTGAGATTTTCTATTGAGTTTTGTGTTGTAAAGTTTTCAAGTTTTTGGGTAAAGGTTTGATGGATTTCGGAATAAGGAGTGGCAAGAGCCTAAGCTTGGGGATGCCCAAGGCACCCCAAGGTAAAAATCACAGACAACCAAAATCCTAAGCTTGGGGATGCCCCGAAAGGCATCCCCTCTTTCGTCTTCATCTATCGGTAACTTTACTTGAGGCTATATTTTTATTCACCACATGATATGTGTTTTGCTTGGAGCGTCTTGTATGATTTGATTCTTTGCTTTTTAGTTCACCACAATCATCCTTGCTGTACACACCTTTTGGGAGAGACACACATGAACGGAATTTATTAGAATACTCTATGTGCTTCACTTATATCTTTTGAGCTAGATAATTTTGCTCTAGTGCTTCACTTATATCTTCTTAGAGCATGGTGGTGTTTTTATTTTATAGAAATTATTGATCTCTCATGCTTCACTTATATTATTTTGAGAGCCTTTTAGAATAGCATGGTAATTTGCTTTGGTTATGAAATTAGTCCTAATATGATAGGCATCCGGGATGGGTATAATAAAAACTTTCATCTAGAGTGCATTAAATGTTATGAGAAGTTTGATTCTTGATAATTGTTTTGAGATATAAAGGTGGTAATATTAGAGTTGTGCTAGTTGAGTAATTATGGAATTGAGAAATACTTGTGTTGAAGTTGGCAAGTCCTATAGCATGCACGTATGGTAAAAGTTGTGTGACAAATTTGAAGCATGAGGTGTTCTTTGATTGCTTTCCTTATGAGTGGCAGTCGGGGACGAGCGATGGTCTTTTCCTACCAATCTATCCCCCTGGGAGCATGCGCGTAGTGCTTAGTTTTTATGACTTGTAGATTTTTGCAATAAGTATGTGAGTTCTTTATGACTAATATTGAGTCCATGGATTATACGCACTCTTACCCTTCCATCATTGCTAGCCTCTTCGGTACCGTGCATTGCCCTTTCTCACATCAAGGGTTGGTGCAAACTTCACCGGTGCATCCAAACCCCGTGATATGATACGCTCTATCACACATAAGCCTCCTTATATCTTCCTCAAAACAACCACCATACCTACCCATTATGGCATTTCCATAGCCATTCCGAGATATATTGCCATGCAACTTTCCAACATTACATTTATTATGACACACTTCATCATTGTCATATTGCCTTGCATGATCATGTAGTTGACATCGTATTTCTGGAAAAGCCACCTTCATAATTCTTTCATACATGTCACTCTTGATTCATTGCATATCCCGGTACATCGCCGGAGGCATTCACATAGAGTCATATTTTGTTCTAAGTATCGAGTTGTAATTCTTGAGTTGTAAAGTAAATAAAAGTGTGATGATTTTCATTATTAGAGCATTATCCCATGTGAGGAAATTTCTTTGAAAAAAAGGAAAAAAAAGAGAAAGGCCAAAAAAGAGAGGACCAAAAAAATGAGAGAAAAAGAGAGAAGGGGCAATGTTACTATCCTTTTTCCACACATGTGCTTCAAAGTAGCACCATGATATTCATGATAGAGGGTCTCTTATGTTGTCACTTTCATATACTAGTGGGAATTTTTCATTATAGAACTTGGCTTGTATATTCCAGCAATGGGCTTCCTCAAAATGCCCTAGGTCTTCTTGAGCAAGAAAGTTGGATGCACACCCACTTAGTTTCTTTTGTTGAGCTTTCATATATTTATAGCTCTAGTGCATCCATTGCATGGTAATCCCTACTCCTTGCATTGACATCAATTGATGGCCATCTCCATAGCCCATTGATTATCCCCATCAATGTGAGACTTTCTCCCTTTTTGTCTTCTCACACAACCTCCATCATCATATCTATTCCACCCAAAGTGCTATATCCATGGCTCGCGCTCATATATTGCGTGAAAGTTGAAAGAGTTTGAAAAGACTAAAGTATGAAACAATTGCTTGGCTTGTCATCGGGGTTGTGCATGATGGGAGCATTTTGTGTGACGAAAATGAAGCATGGCCAAACTATATGATTTTGTAGGGATAAGCTTTCTTTGGCTATGTTATTTTGATAAGACATGATTGCTTGGTTAGCATTGCTTGAAGTACTATTATTTTTATGTCAATATTAAACTTCTGTCTAGGATCTTTCGGATCTAAACATTCATGCCGCAATAAAGAGAAATACATTGAAAATTATGTTAGGTAGCATTCCACGTCAAAAATTCTGTTTTTATCATTTACCTACTCGAGGACGAGTAGGAATTAAGCTTGGGGATGCTTGTTACGTCTCCAACGTATGTATAATTTTTGATTGTTCCATGCTATTATATTATCTTTTTTGGATGTTTATGGGCTTTATTATGCACTTTTATATTATTTTTGGGACTAACCTATTAACCGAAGACCTGGTGCAAATTGCTGTTTTTTTGCCTATTTTAGTGTTTCGCAGAAAAGGAATATCAAACGGAATCCAAACGGAATGAAACCTTCGCGAGGATCTTCTTTGGAACAAACACAATCTAGGAGACTTGGAGTGGACGTCAAGGAAGCAGCGAGGCAGCCACGAGGTAGGGTGGCGCGCCCAGGGGGGCAGGCGCGCCCCCACCCTCGTGGGCCCCTCGCAGCTCCGCCGACCTACTTCTTTTTCCTATATATACTCTTATACCCTGAAAACATCGAGGGGAGCCACGAAACCACTTTTCCACCGCCGCAACCTTCTGTACCCGCGAGATCCCATCTGGGGACCTTTTCCGGCGATCTGCCGGAGGGGGATTCGATCACGGAGGGGCTTCTGCATCAACACCATAGCCTCTCCGATGATGTGTGAGTAATTTACCGCAGACCTTCGGGTCCATAGTTATTAGCTAGATGGCTTCTTCTATCTCTTTGGATCTCAATACAAAGTTCTCCTCGATGTTCTTGGAGATCTATTCGATGTAATTCTTTTTGCGGTGTGTTTGCCGAGATCCGATGAATTGTGGGTTTATGATATGATTATCTATGAATAATATTTGATTCTTCTCTGAATTCTTATATGCATGATTTGATATCTTTGCAAGTCTCTTCGAATTATCAGTTTGGTTTGGCCTACTAGATTGATCTTTCTTGCAATGGGAGAAGTGCTTAGCTTTGGGTTCAATCTTGCGGTGTCCTTCCCAAGTGACAGCAGGGGAAGCAAGGCACGTATTGTATTGTTGTCATCGAGGATAAAAAGATGGGGTTTATATCATATTGCTTGAGTTTATCCCTCTACATCATGTCATCTTGTCTAATGCGTTACTTTGTTCTTTTGAACTTAATACTCTAGATGCATGCTGGATAGCGGTCGATGTGTGGAGTAGTAGTAGTAGATGTAGAATCGTTTCGGTCTACTTGACACAGACGTGATGCCTATGTTCATGATCATGCCTAGATATCATCATAACTATACGCTTTTCTATCAATTGCTCGGTAGTAATTTGTTCACCCACCGTAATATATGCTATCTTGAGAGAAGCCACTAGTGAAACCTATGGCCCATGGGTCTACTTTACATCATATAAGTTTCCGATCTAAAATTCTAGTTTACTATTTATTTTGCAATCTTTACTTTTCAATCTATACAACAAAAATACCAAAAATATTTATCTTATTATCTCTATCAGATCTCACTTTCGTAAGTGACCGTGATGGGATTGACAACCCCTTTATCGTGTTGGTTGCGAGGTTCTTGTTTGTTTGTGCGGGTACTAGGTGACTTGCGTGTAGTCTCCTACTGGATTGATACCTTGGTTCTCAAAAACTAAGGGAAATACTTACGCTACTTTGTTGCATCACCCTTTCCTCTTCAAGGGAAAACCAACGCACGCTCAAGAGGTAGCACATTCCTTAATGGATATCTTAAAGAAGAGTTGTATATGATGCAACCAGGAGGTTTTGTCGATCCAAAAGGTGCTAACAAAGTGTGTAAGCTCCAGTGATCCATTTATGGATTGGTGCAAGCATCTCGGAGTTGGAATATACACTTTGATAGTGTGATCAAAGCATATGGTTTTATATAGACTTTTGGAGAACTTGTATTTACAAGAAAGTGAGTGGGAGCTCTGTAGCATTTCTGATATTATATGTGGATGACATATTATTGATTGGAAATCATATTGAATTTCTGAATAGCATAAAAGGATACCTGAATAAGAATTTTTCAATGAAAGACCTCGGTGAAGATGCTTATATATTGGGCATCAAGATCTATAGAGATAGATCATGACGCTTAATTGGAATTTCACAAAGCACATATCTTGATAAAGTTTTGAAGAAGTTCAAAATGGATCAAGCAAAGAAAGGGTTCTTGCCTATGTTACAAGGTGTGAAGTTGAGTCAGACTCAATGCCCGACCACTGCAGAAGATAGAGAGAAAATGAAAGCCATTCTCTATGCTTCAGCCATAGGTTCTATCATGTATGCAATGCTGTGTACCAGACCCGATGTGTGCCTTGCTATTAGTTTAGCAGGGAGGTACCAAAGTAACCCATGAGTGGATCACTGGACAACGGTCAAGAATATACTGAAATACCTAAAAAGGACTAAGGATATGTTTCTCGTTTATTGGAGGTGACAAAAGAGCTCGTCTTAATCGGTTACGTCGATGCAAGCTTTGACGCTGATCCGGATGACTCTAAGTCACAAACCGGATAAGTATTTTTATTGAATGGTGGAGTTGTCAGTTGGTGCGGTTCTAAGCAAAGCGTCGTGGCGGGATCTACGTGTGAAGCGGAATACATAGCTGCTTCAGAAGCAGCAAATGAAGGAGTCTGGATGAAGGAGTTCATATCCGATCTAGGTGTCATACCTAGTGCATCGCATCCAATGAAAATCTTTTGTGACAATACTGGTGCAATTGCCTTGGCAAAGGAATCCAGATTTCACGAGAGAACCAAGCACATCAAGAGACGCTTCAATTCCATCCGCGATCAAGTCAAGGAAGGAGACATAGAGATTTGCAAGATACATACGGATCTGAATGTTGCAGACCCGTTGACTAAGCCTCTCTCATGAGCAAAACATGATCAACACCAAGACTCCATGGGTGTTAGAGTCATTACAATATAATCTAGATTATTGACTCTAGTGCAAGTGGGAGACTGAAGGAAATATACCCTAGAGGCAATAATAAAGTTGTTATTTATATTTCCTTATATCATGATAAATGTTTATTATTCACGCTAGAATTGTATTAACCGGAAACTTAGTACATGTGTGAATACATAGACAAACAAAATGTCACTAGTATGCCTCTACTTGATTAGCTCATTAATCAAAGATGGTTAAGTTTCCTAGCCATAGACATGAGTTGTCATTTGATGAACGGGATCACATCATTAGAGAATTATGTGATTGATATAACCCATCCGTTAGCTTAGCACTATGATCGTTTAGTTTATTGCTATTGCTTTCTTCATGACTTATACATGTTCCTATGACTATGAGATTATGCAACTCCCGAATACCGGAGGAACACTTAGTGTGCTATCAAACGTCACAACGTAACTGGGTGACTATAAAGATGCTCTATAGGTGTCTCCGATGGTGTTTGTTGAGTTGGCATAGATCGAGATTAGGATTTGTCACTCCGTGTATCTGAGAGGTATCTCTGGGCCCTCTCGGTAATACTCATCACTATAAGCCTTGCAAGCAATGTGACTAATGAGTTAGTTGCGGGATGAAGTATTACGGAACGAGTAAAGAGACTTGCCGGTAACGAGATTGAACTAGGTATGATGATACCGGCGATCAAATCTCGGACAAGTAACATACCGATGACAACGGGAACAATGTATGTTGTTATGCAGTTTGACTGATAAAGATCTTCATAGAATATGGAGGAACCAATATGAGCATCTAGGTTCCGCTATTGGTTATTGACCAGAGATGAGTCTCGGTCATGTCTACAGAGTTCTCGAACCCGTAGGGTCCGCACGCTTAACGTTCGATGATGATATATATTATGAGTTATGTGATTTGATGTACCGAAGATAGTTCGGAGTCCCGGATGTGATCACGGACATGACAAGGAGTCTCAAAATGGTCGAGACATAAATATTGATATATTGGAAGGCTATGTTTGGACACCGGAAAGATTTCAGATAGGTTCGGGCATTTTCTGGAGTACCGGGAGGTTACCGGAACCCCGTGGGGGAGTTAATGGGCCTTAACGGGCCATGGTGGGAGAGAGGAGGAGGCGGCCAAGTGGGAGGCGCGCGCCCCCCAAGCCCAATCCGAATTGGGAGGGGGGCCGGCCCCCCTTTCCTTCTCTCCCTCTTCCTTCTTCTCCTACTCCAACTAGGGAAGGGGGAAAACCTACTCCTACTAGGAGTAGGAATCCCTCCTTGGGCGCGCCATATAGGAGGTCGGCCTCCCCTCCACTCCTTTATATACGGGGGAAGGGGGCACCCCATAGACACACAAGTTGATCTCTTAGCCGTGTGCGGTGCCCCCCTCCACATATTTCCACCTCAGTCATATTGTCGTAGTGTTTAGGCGAAGCCCTGCGTCGGTAACTTCATCATCACTGTCAACACGCCGTTGTGCTGACGAAACTCTCCCTCGGCCTCAGCTGGATCTAGTGTTCGAGGGACATCACCGAGCTGAACATGTGCAGATAGCGGAGGTGCCGTGCGTTCGGTAATTAATCGGTTGGATCGCGAAGACGTTCAACTACATCAATCGCGTTACTTAACGCTTCCGCTTTCGGTCTACAAGGGTACGTAGACACACCCTCCCCTCTCGTTGCTATGCATCCCTAGGTAGATCTTGCGTGATCGTAGGAATTTTTTTGAAATACTGCGTTCCCCAACAAGATCCACATCATCCTTGCCAGTCCAGCCATCCGTCAACGCCATCATCGCCTACGCTCGTCCATCCAGATGCGAAGACTCTGGAAAATCCCTCGTCCGTAGCACCTGCCGAATAGACATGACACAGTGTAACACCTGTCGGCCAGGCATGACTTGACATCTTCACCAAGGCTCCGTGCAAGATGAAGCCGCTCCACCTCTTCCTCTGTCTTCCGGCGCTGCTCCACAAACAATGCTCCCAAGAGAGAAACGACACCGCAGTGCTGCCATCGTCCGATCTGGAAGACCAGATCTTAAGGTTTCCCCCGGAGCAGCACGAGTAGCTCGACAGTAGTTACACGACGATGCCTTCATTAAGGTAATAATGACATAGAACATCGCCATCGCGTGCCGTCGACTCGATTTTCACCGACAACTATGTCCCCCGGCTCGCAGCCGGGACTACATGACGGATCTCAAGATTCGACCAACTAGAAATCAGTTTGCACGTGGTGAGAATTCGAATGCATGGACGGTGGACTTTTACAACACCGCGTTGAATGAAGAAAGAAAAAAGTTCAAACGCGCCAGTCCATACTTTTGCGGGAGCGCTTGAGGGGCTGTAATAAGTCTGCTTAATACTTGTGGGAACTTCTTACACCGCTTCGCTTCAACAACCGTCCGAGAAAGGCGATTGGGTTGGTGAACCGCTGCTCCCAGCCTTCGTCCACGTCGCCGCCGGTCCCTGCCTCCTCGGTCGTCTTATCCGGTGACTGGAGGGGGTGGGGACCTTGGTGATTTGGCTGGTGTAGTACTCCTTCTGGTCGGTTCCACGTGCATGCTTTGTATTCTTCTTATTTCTGATTAATGATACACGTGATTACCTCAAAATAAAAAGTCTGCTTAATACAGAGAGAGCAGAGTAAACCGATGCCGCACTAAGAAATACTGATAGCAAAGTCTGGCTCAACGTCATGCATGACGAATCACTTGATCATAGAGCACGTGATCGAAAACCAACTATATAGTACTGTAAAAAAAATTAGCACGTGATCATAAACCAACTATATAGTACCCCAGTAGTACTGTGAAAAGTCTAGCCGCCATTTATCAGTGGTCACCACTACTCGCTGGTAGGAGTACTACGCCAGTCGGCATGGAGGAGGAGCTGACGCTGGTGGGGTACTGGTCGAGCCCGTTCGTTCTGCGCGCGCGCTTCGCCCTCAACCTCAAGGGCCTCCCCTACGCGTACGTGGAGGAGGTGGGCCTCTTCGACGGCAAGAGCCCGCTCCTCCTCGCCTCCAACCCCGTGCACAAGAGGGTGCCGGTGCTCATCCACAACGGCAAGCCCGTCCCCGAGTCGCAGCTCATCGTGCAGTACCTCGACGAGGCTTTCCCGGCCAGCTCCCCGCGCCTCCTCCCTCGCAACCCGCACGAGCGCGCCGTCGCCCGCTTCTGGGCCTCCTACGTCGACGGCGAGCTGCTCAGCGCGTGGCTGCCCGTCTACGGCGGACGCACCGGCGAGGAGAGGGCGGAGGCGGCGGGGCGGGTCGGCGCCGCCCTGGAGACGCTGGAGCGAGCGTTTGGGGAGTGCTCCAAGGGGAAGGGCTTCTTTGGCGGGGACACGGTGGGGCTCGTGGACGTCGTGCTCGGCGGCTTCGTCGGGTGGCTGCACACGTCCGAGGCCATGTGCGGCGTGAGGCTGCTCGACGCCGCCGCGACGCCGCTGCTGGCGGCCTGGGCGGAGCGGTTTCGCGCGCTCGACGGCGTCAAGGAGGTGATACCGGATGCGCAGAGGCTGCTCGAGTACAACCTGATGAGGCGAGCTCGCCTCGGGCTGCCGCCGACCTCGCCGCCGCCGTCACAGCACCAATAGATAGATTTATATATATAAATAATGCTAGAATCAGGGCTGGCCAATACACCACGTGCAAATAGCCTGTACCAATAACTGAGCATGTATACCTACCCTGTGTATGTATTTCTACCCTTTTTTTGTGCATGGTTATGTATTTCTACCCTTTTTTTGCATGGTTATGTATTTCTACCTTCTGTAATGCACTTTCTCTACCGTAAAATGTGAAATTTTAGTCCGCCGATACGAGAATCCGCTGAGCGGGTGTTTCCCCGTTCCGGGAGTGGAGTTCTGAAGTGATGAGACTCTGAACAGGCCCTTAGTGAATACCGTTTGTCCCTAATAGTGTACGGGTTGAGATTCTCTGCTGTAACAACATAACAATTTGGCTCTGATGTTAGCAACTCTTCATCATGTACTGAGTTATGATCTCAATCCAGCAATTATGCACTACCGTGCTCTATCAAAGAAAAGGCAGCCGCTGGTTTTGCTGAATAATACCCAAGTTTGAATGACAGCAAAAGAAAACGAAGTGCTGGTGAGTCATGTTATAAATAGTCCCATATCTTTATTCTTAGAAGATGCTTTATACAGCACTCCCTCCGTAAACTAATATAAGAGTGTTTAGATCACTACTTTATAATTATCTAAACACTCTTATATTAGTTTACAAAGGGAGTACAAGACATGGAACCAGCTTGGAGAATAGGATCCCTACAAAGAGGGTTGGACAATATGCTGACATAATGTGTGAACAGTAAGTAGTACTAATCAGTCATTTGTCAAGTCAGCATATATAGCACCTAAAGTACTCACTGCATAGAGTGGAAAATATACAAACCGAGGGAAAACTGAGTGGAAATATATGCGACCCGCATAAAACATGTACCCCCGAAATCATCTAGATACAGTGAAGAAAATCATCTCATCTTGAAAGGAGAAGACCACATATAATAAACAACATGACTGCAAAAATTCTCTGCTAGATACATCTAGAAACAGTGCTCCAGATATCCTCCGTTATCCCAGTGGCAGCATAAATACGTGAAACCGAACATCATAAGTACAAAATCAAAAGGAAACTCTATTGACACCAAATATCAGTTTCAAGTGGTGACTGAGATTTGATAATCCACAAGGGACCTTTTGATAATTCTAAACAAGCTACATATCCTCGATGTCTTGCTCAGATGATGTGGGGCGGCCTTCATACCCCAATTTTGCTCCTAAGCTTCCCGTGATAACGCTGAATTTCAGTCTTATCTCCCTCATCATGCTTTGAAGCTGCTCATCCTCTGGATCAGACAAAGGATAGTTGCTCACAAGTGCAGCTAGTTGCTCCATGTATTTCCTCACCCGAGCTGAGAATGCATCTTGATCAAGGCGAATTACTGACATCCACACATCCAAGCAGCCCTGATAGAATCCCAGTTCTTCGCCTGCCTGGAAACCATTCTTTAAGCCAACCTGCCTCCCCTCATCCTTTCCAGATACCAGGCCATCTTCATACCCATTTGCATAACCCTCTTGATAATGTGTCTCATCTAAGGTTAATGTTGGTTCAAGAAAATCCATGATATGAACCAAAGTCTAGTATCGTCGAACAATATTCAGTTTGCAAAAATATGTAATTCCAAGAAATCTGCCCCATCAACAAAGTAAAGGTTGCAGCAGTAAGTAAATATGAAAAAACTCATGATTGAAAGCAACGTTATAGATCAAGGGAAATCAAAATTTTGCTAAAAATATAACCTAAATGTTGTTGCAGATTGAATTAAGACAATACAAACGATTGATTAAAACTCAAAAATCAAAGAACTTCGAAACATTACACATGAAAAGTGAAAGTAGTCCTACATTCCATCCCCTTTCTTCCTTTGCCCCGACATGGATAAGTAGGGAATTTATCCTCCCTCTGTCTATTACGCCTTTGACACAAAGAGGTACGAGTACATTTTATATTGTTCTAATAATAACTAAGGATCTATATCCTGCAGGTTATATACGGCACTAATGGCTATGGGCCACAAATAAAAACAGCAAGTACTACATTCTACAGCCACCCCATATCTAAATTCGTTCGTCAGAGATCCCTCTTGTTAGATTAACCTATCGATTTATATGGCCTCAAAACAAAATGTGTTGTCTAAAAGTTCCTTTTTCATCAGCATCATGATTATCAGGACGCACCGCCCCCATCTAAGAGTCGTAGTCAGTTAGTCACAATCATGTACAGATGTACCATGTGTTTGACAAAAGTGGGGATGCCCAAAACCTAGGTCCCCAATCTTATCATCAGAAGGAAGGGTTTCCTCCAAATTGACTTCTAAACCGTCTTACAGTTCAACGAACACACGAATCCCTACAGTCCAAACTTAAACAGAACTTCTATGGTTAATTTCATCGGTACAGCAGTGCGTACGGCTAATCCAAAAGGGGGAGTAAGCAGGGGGGGGGCGACTGCCGACGGGCCGCAGCCGGCAGACTGACGGCGAGGATCAGAGAAGTATGGTAGTAGTACAATTATTTGGAAGAGAAATCAGAGGAGGGAGTTCGCCGCACCTTCGTCTTGCGATAGCCAGCCGCTCCGCCTCCGCAGCCGCACAAGGGTTTGGGTTTCAGAAGAAATCAGGTTTCTTTCCTTATTATTAAAATTAAAATATCCTGCAGGGACCTGTTTGTATTAAGGTTATTTGCCAGGGGTAAACTGTAAACAACCTGCGCGCCGCTCGGTCCCTCCTCCTTCGTCTTCCTCTTGACCACTTGACCGCTCTTTCTCCCGTGGCCATGTGCTAGGGTTTAGTCTTGTAGTACTAGACACAGGGTTTAGGATCCGGGAGGAGCCCGGCTCCCCTCCCAAACCGCTCTCATGTCGTCTTCCTCCCGAGTAAGTCACCCCATCCTTACCTTCTCCTGCCCTCTCTGTCAGCGCCCGCGCGAATCCTGGTAGGACTGTTATTGTGATTGAACCGTGGCCGGAAACGGATCGAACTGCCTTGTGATCAGATTTTTCCTGCGCATTGGGGTGGAATGGGTTCCAGTTGTGCATTTCGCGTGGCTGGTGTGTGCATTCTGTTCATGTGGCATGTTCGTTCTGTGTGTATGTAGGTAAGGGTTGGGACTCTGGTTCCCTTCGTTGAAGGCAAATCTGGGTCACCGAATGCGTCGTCGCTGCCAATGCCAAGCATTCCCATCTTCAAGGGCTCCAATGTCGTTGGGAGGAGTAATTTGGTGGCTGTTGACAAGAGAGTCAGCCGCAAGCATTTGAGCCTGCGCGCCTTGCCTGATGGCTCCCTCGAAGTCGTCGTGGTGAGTACGTCAGAAGGATAGTGGATGATTCCATGATTGATTTTGATTGGAGAAATAAGCTGTTGTAGTCCGACGTCGATGCGTTTGCAGGAGGGGACAAATCCCATTGTTGTCCAATCAGAGGGTCAGAGAAGAAAAGTTTGTGCTCAGCAGAGAGCCAAGATTATGCACGATGATGTCCTGGAGCTGATTCCCGGTGAATATTTTATGAAGTATGTCAATATGAGCGATGAGCGTAAAAGTTCCACATCAGTCGAGTCACATGACTTAAAGAAAGGGAAGAGGCATAGCGAGGAAGATAGTGTAGCTGCGAAGAGAAATCGACAAGTTATGGAAGATGAGGCTTTGGCAAGAACATTGCAGGTTAGTTAGCTGCAAAGAATAACTTATGTCTCGATGATCTTTATGAAATTTCGTTTGGGTGATTTCTTACAGTTCTAAAACAATACTAGTGTCTGATAGTGCAGACTAGAAAGAAGGAACTTTTTCAATGCTTACATAATCTTACAGCGCAAGCTAAAACAAATTAAGCTAGGACTAGGTTTACATGCAGACGAGTTCTTTCCTTACATAGCTGCAGATTACCTGACAACATGAAAGTAGTGATTCTTAATCTGTTGTTTGTGTTTGCTCAATGAGTCTCTATTTTTTACCTTTTCTTTTGTTGTGATTTGGATCATCATGTTGAGTTTCAGAAAAACAATTTACATAATGTGTGGTAATCTTCATATTAATAAAGATACACCAATACCAGCCACAGAAATCACTCATGTCATTCAGCTGCTTTACTCATGTAAAGGAAAATAAAATGACGCCTTAATCCATAGTGTGGAATAAATATTACTCCCTCCGATCCATATTACTTGTCGCTCAAACGGATGTATCTAGCACTGGAATACATCTAGATACATCCATTTGAGCGACAAGTAACATGGATCGGAGGAAGTAGTATTTATTTACTCAACATCGAAACCATAATTCATTCAAGACTCGAGTGTTATGTTGTGGAGATTCAGGATGTCTCTGACACAACATGTATAGGTGGATGTCGTATCCATGTATATTACTCCTTACTCCCTCCGATCCAAATTACTTGTCGCTCAAACGAATGTATCTAGCACTGAAATATGTCTAGATACATCCATTTGGGCGACAAGTAATATGGACCAGAGGGAGTACTATTTTGCCTTCTTTTTCACTGAATATGCTTCTGTGCTCTGCTGCTATTGTTACTGTTCTTTTGATTTGCAAGTTCATGAGAAATCTCTTGATAGGAAGATAGACAATAGTTTAGCTATCCATGTACATAAAAATACCACATATTATTTTGCATGTCCTTAAAATGTGATGAATTGCAATTGCAAATACTTCGTAATGATGGATTATTCCACTGGTATAAAAACTCTCCTTTGTGCACTTCATGAACATTCCATGTTCCAGTACTTACCATGGAAGGGAAAGTGAAAACATATGAAATAAGTCAAGTGTTTTTAGCTTAGAGGTGTTTTTTGCTATGTACCATATGTGAGTGATGAATATTTCTTAGTTGAACACTAAATACAATTCCTACTTATTAGGTTCACTCTCTCTTTTTGTTTGGAAAATCTGCAAATACATGTGGTGCCAAAGAGTGCCAAGTGGGGTTTGATTTTCATGCAAACATTCATGTTGACCACATCGTTGAACTCTAATCAGGAAAGCTTTGCAGAAGAGAGTACATCTGTTACTGAAGTATTAAGTTCACTTGATAGTGCTGGTTCTTCCGAGAGAAACAAAGAGAGAACACATTCTGTCGGTCCTTTGAAAGATACACTTCCGTTGACTTTTCGACTCATGCGTGTCCAAGGTCTTCCGTCATGGACTAACACTTCAACAGTTACCATTCAGGATGTCATACAGGTATTGCTTATTCCATATGACCACTTTAGTTTAAGTTGTATGAGTGATCGATTTTTTTTTAGCATGCTGTATCACAGTATTGTTTAACATATGAGCTTTTTAATGAAAATTGTGAAAATGTTGCGTAAGAGTTAATTCCTTGACCTATTATAAACATGTGGTAACGTTCTGGTTATAATTCAGTGAACCTTTCTTCCATGTCATTTTACAGAAACAAAAAGAACTCGAATAAACATTGTTTATCATTTTCACATTCTATTTCTGCATTGTCAGATTTGATCGACAAGTATGCTAGTAGTTCTTACATGATCAGTGAATTATCAGGGTGAAGTGCTTCTTGCTGTACTCTCAAATTATATGGTGGACATGGATTGGTTGCTTACTGGTAAGCAATTTATTATGAAAGTAAAGTTGTTGATGTTTATGTTATGGTAACTAATTTTGTCAAACCTAAAGTTTTTTATTAGAAGGCTGCCGCCACTTGGTACATTCGGAACATTAAATGGTGAATCAAATTATGCCCTGTGTCATCTTATATTATTTTGCTATACTGTATGTGCATAATTACATTATTGCAACTCATTGGATTTTTTGGATATCATATTTCTACTTCACCACTTAAGTTTAATGTATTATTCTTCCTTATCTACATTATTTTGTAATAAATGTAATCAGATATTACATGTTGCAGCATGTCCAAGTCTAAGGAAAGTTCCACATGTCCTAGTTCTGCATGGAGAAGATGGTGCTTCATTGGAGCGCTTGAAGGTAGCAAAATTGCTTAAACAATCCATTATCTTGTTTATTTAGTTTTCTCATTGCACATTCATTCTTTTGTGACAGAAAACGAAGCCTGCAAATTGGATCCTTCACAAGCCCCCGCTCCCAATATCATTTGGAACACATCATTCGAAGGCCATGCTGCTTGTATATCCTCAAGGGATTCGTGTTGTTGTTCACACTGCAAATTTGATACATGTTGACTGGAACAACAAAAGTCAGGGACTATGGACACAAGATTTTCCCTGGAAGGAAGCAAATGATATGAGTACAAATATTGGTTTTGAGAATGACCTGGTTGATTATCTCAGGGCACTTAAGGTAGCAGGGTATTCTCTCTTTGCTTCTACTCCCTCCGTTCGGAATTACTTGTCTTGAAAATGGATGTATCTAGAACTAAAATATGTCTAGATACATCCATTTCTGCGACAAGTAATTCCGAACGGAGGGAGTAGAATATATAATCAACTGTTGCTACAATCCACTCGCTGTGTTTAATAAAATAATTGTTATTCTCCAGTGTATTTAAATTTTAAATTTATTATCAACATTTTGAAGTAAAAAACATCAGTCACTTGAGCTTACCTGAAGTAGAATGAACTAAATAACTATGTGCAGCTTCCAAAAAGTAATACATTCACAAAGGATACTAGAAACTTGTGTTTTTATCTAGTGGTGCACTACTACAACAGAATAAATGTAAAATTATTAGTTTAGCAATTATAGTGTAACTAAAATACTGTTGAATGGTGAAATATGCACTTCAACGTTTAGTCAGATAAAGGTCTAGGAATCGATGGTAAGATAATAGATGGTTCTTATCATATCTCTTACCAGATAAGTCCCTCTGTATGACATATGTCGTAAGATTCAATGCAAAATATCCAAAATAATTAGAAGGATTTTCTACAGATCATGAAACATGATCTGGTTTTCCGTGGAATTTATTTCCGTAAAAAGTTCTATACTGTTCTCTTATCAATTCTGGGAACTACCTGGCTTTCACAAGCCTTATCTGATAGCTCATCTTGAAACTGTCTAGCTTTTAGCCTGTCAGGAAACCACTCCTTATAGTTCATTTTGTCTGCTACTCCTTCTGTAAAGAAATATAAGATCGTTTAGATCAATGAGTTGTGAACTAAAATGTCCTCTTGATTACAATGCAGTGGCCCGAGTTCAGGGTAAATCTCCCAGTTGCTGGTGATGTCAACATCAATGCAGCCTTCTTTCGGAAATTTGATTATAGTAGCTCAACGGTTGGTATATTTCTGCCATCTCACATTTTCTTTAAGCTTTATGAGACATGCTGAATCATAGATATGTTTTTCTTTTCAAATTAGTGGTCTGACATAAAATGAAAAGGGAAAGAAAAACAGACCATCGTGCTTATCAAATGAAGTTACCGATGTAAGTTATTGACTCGGTGTGGCATGATTCTACTAACTCTAGCTTCGCTTGATAAACCATGGCAATTTCTGAAACATGTAGCCACTAGCTCCAGATTATGTTAATCTGTTCTGATACTGCTTAATCTGAAAGTTTCCTGTTGTCCCGAATGAGTCACGAATTCTGTCATTTTGACCAGCTTTATCATGTTCATGCAAAATGACTGCATTGTTCTGTTTGTTGTCCATTTTTAGATCCTGCGATTGGGCACCTTGTACCATTCTGGCAGTTGAAATGAGTCTTAGCATGCATTTTGCTAGAGTGACTGCATTGCGTGTTAAAGGTGTGATACATTGTTTTTTCTCCCTTGCATGTTTTGTTTTAAACTGAAATAATAGGGGATGCTCCGACAGTAATCCTTGCATGTTCAAGCGCCCATTTCCTACACAAAAGGCTTGTCGCTATTTAACCATGATTATGCGACTACTTGCGTATGGTTTGTACTTTGTACTTAAATGTACAAACATGTCTGGCCACTTCAATTACACCCAGGCCCCAGTGTGTTACTGTAAATTAGTCTCAGCTAACTTTGCATCATTTGCAGGTCAGGTTGATCGGATCTGTTCCTGGTTATCATGTCGGCCCCAATATGAAAAAGTGGGGCCATATGAAGCTCAGGAGTGTTCTTGAAGAGTGCGTATTTGAAAAGCAGTTTTGCAAGTCACCACTTATTTATCAGGTACCTTTCATTTTCTCATCCATCTATCTATTTGTTAGGGCATGCAATTTTGCAAGTTGTGGTAAATAAACTTAATAACATTTTATCTTAAGAACTTGATATGCTGATAAACTTGATGCCTAGCAAGCAGCTTTTTCATATAATTACCTTAGAAAAGCCAGTTCCTGACCCGCAAATTTGATTGTTTGCTTAAAGCATCGATATAAGCTGTCATTTATGTTGCACTGGTGGACAAAGAAGCACAACAGTATATTAAATTTTTATGTTGTATCTTGTATTACAGAAGAGTGCAGGATGCATCCCTAGTTAATATCTTCCACTCAGATATGGCATTCATATTTCTTTTCATTTGACTGAGAAGGTTATAATGCAATGTGTCATTGTTTATTTCTTATTTTGTTTGAACTTCTTGAAGGATGCTTAGCATTAATTTCTTCTTGCATGCAGTTTTCGTCCTTGGGGTCACTTGATGAGAAATGGATGACTGAGTTTGCATGTTCGTTATCAGCTGGTAAAGCAGATGATGGATCACAGTTGGGTATCGGGAAACCACTGATTGTATGGCCAACAGTGGAGGATGTTAGGTGCTCAATAGAGGTATAAATTTGAGCTCTGTAAAAGCTTTACAGTTATACTTGCTGTGTCATCGCAAAATTCATGATTTGTTTGTTAATGGCCCCTTGTTGCTTGTGCTTTCTTGACCTGTCTTAGACTTCAGAGCTTGGTAATAGGTTGTGATATACTAATAATCCATGAGATCAGTGCTGGCCCCAAAAGCATACAAACATATAAAATATGTGTGTTGACTTTTTAGATAAATGTTGGCAAGATCCATGATAAGAATTTGGACTAGTCCTTTTTTATTGAAAATTCACCATCTTACCTTTTTCTGTTTAATATTTCATTTTAGGGCTATGCAGCTGGCAGTTGCATTCCAAGTCCTCAAAAGAATGTTGAGAAAGATTTCTTGCGAAAATATTGGTCCAGGTGGAAAGCAGACCACGTAGGCCGTTGGTATGCTCTCCCTTTTCCTGCAGCTACCTGAAAAGCTATCACGTTGGTCAAATGAAATTTCACAGTGCTTTCTAATCTACCAGTACCCCCTCCGTCCCACAATATAAGATGTCTTGAAAAAACGATCTTATATTGTGGGCGGAGGGAGTAGGATATTACTCCCTCAGGTCGCAGTTTTGAACTAGGTTCTAACTATGTACCATTTAAGCCCATTCTATCTGCTGTTATCTACTGTACATTTCTCTAGTTTTTAGGACAGCAGTACATCACGATGGGTAATGTAGCTAATCCTTTGTGGTCATTTATGCCATGTGTCACAACAGGATTTGCTTGGGCTGTTTGGTTTTGCCTCATAGTGTGCATTATTGGAAGGCTAGCAACTCGTCAGCACTTGGTGTTTTTTGGCCTTCATTTATGTGTTGTAGCATTAAATCATAGCAACTCGTCAGCAATTATAACACTGATATACTTAGTGTTTTTTGGCCTTCATTTATGTGCTGTAGCATTAAGATATGTTGCCAAAATATAGCATTTGAAAGAAAGCTTTTTATTGATATATCCTGCAAAAGATTGGCATCCTCATACCCTTTGGATACTTCACTGTTTCTTCTTTGGAACAAGTTCTTTTATTACTGACCCAAACTGATATTCTGATCTTGATTTTTTTATCAGCCGTGCTATGCCGCACATAAAAACTTTTACTCGCTACAATGGTCAAAATATTGCGTAAGTATTTATAGCAAGTTATCTCCATTGATGACTCAATATCTGTAATATGTCACTTCATGATGCTTCACAGCACCGATGGTAATGGTAACAGTTTTTGTTGCATGACATTCGACTGAGCTAGATTCACCTTACAAAGGGCCAGTTCTTTTGGGCTGCAGCTTCTCCAGAGCTGCCCACAGTAACTTGAAAACCATTTATCTTCCTCTTCTCTCCTCTCTATTGGCTTCTACTTTGATACATTGACCGGTATGCCACATAAGTAGCTAGCCAGCAACAAGATCCATACGATAGGTGATTTGTATTGATTCTGAAAGTTGAGCCGGTTAAATAGCTGAATTAATAGGTTAATCTGGACTCTGTTAGGAGTAGAGGGGGCTAAAACGTTTTCCTTACCTAAAATCTCTCTATCCCCATCAGATGGTTTCTGCTTACCTCATCAAATTTAAGCAAAGCTGCTTGGGGAGCACTGCAGAAGAACAATACACAGCTGATGATACGATCATATGAGGTACCCAATTGTGATGCTTGCTGCATTTGTATGATTTTCTGGACGCACTAGATTACAGAACTTTAGTAAGAAGCACTACGCATCTGAAGCATTCAGTGTTAGTTGACTAATAGAGTAATTAATAGTCATCATGGGAACATGACTTTACCTTGTCATTTGGCCTCTTTTCAGTTAGGTGTATTGTTCTTGCCCAAAACTCTCCAGTCTGTTCCACAATTTTCATGCACAGACAAGAGCCGCTCAAACCTGGTAACAGCAAATCTTTCCTTATCATTCGAGTATTATCGCTATGCAAATCTGTTCCTCTGATCATCATTTATTCCTCTCATGTATACCCAGGATAAACTTGCCCTTGGTAAGAACATCAAGACCAAGCTGGTGACACTTTGCTGGAAAGGCGATGAAGGGAAGGATCCATCTGCAGAAGCTGTGAGATTGCCAGTGCCGTATCAACTCCCTCCACAACTCTACGGCCCGGAAGGTTAGCCGATGTCATAATGATTGTGGTACTTTCAGCTGTAAAACCTGAAATGTTGTTTTACTTTCAGATGTCCCATGGTCTTGGGATCGGAGGTACACGAAGAAGGATGTGTATGGCTCAGTCTGGCCACGCCATGGCTAGCTTAGCTAAGCTGCGTGCCGATGATTGTCAAGCGCGTTCAGGTCCACACGAACCTGGAGTATGTTGATTGATCGTTGGTGGAATCATCGGTTGATAGGACCTGATTGCTTGTGCACCCTGTTTCTAAGGCCTCTTGCTCCCGGCCAACTGTGGTAGAAACCGGAAGCAACGGAACGAACATTTGTTTGACAGAATTATTTGAAACGTTGGATATTTTCAGCTTACTGGAACGTGCGCAGAAGTTATTTGCGGCTTTGCTGATATGATGTTTATACACCGTCTTTGTATCTGTTCTACGCCGTGCTAAACGCTGTACTCGACCATGATTAGGTTGGACCTGAGGTCGGGTTTCATTGGTGATTGGCTTGCAATGCGTCCAACTGGATTCTTGCTTTCCTTTTTCGTTTGTTGAACTCGTTATCAACCATTTGTTTGATCCAATGGTAAAAGGAAGAAAATGACATGCTTTGACTCCATAGACCAGAACAACACCTGTATGTAAAGGAAAACCGTAGATGCATGAATTGTGTACTTGCAAAAAAAAAACTTGAGAACATGACTCTGCAAAAGACAAATAAAAGAAATAATTATTTTGCTTTTGAAGCACAATGTATAAATGAATGGTTGAAGTAATATTGACATTGTCAGGTTTAAAGTGGTATAGACTGTTTTTGCCAAAAAAAAGTGGTATAGACTGTTGCCAACATTTCTTTATCATTTTGAACTTTTGTATTGATGTTTGCATGAATATTGTTGTTTTTCCACAAGGTGTATTTTATATGCAAAAACAAAAATTAAAACACATATATACAAATCAAAAAGGGTAGGGACCTTGGTATTTCGGTTCGGACGTGTGTGTGTGCGCGCGCGTTTGCGTGTGTGTGTGTCGGGGGGAGGCACTAATGATGGCAACGACGACGCATCCAAGAATAATGCCCCCGCTCCAATCTCGCATCGACGATGTCCATGGTGGCGTCGATGAGTTGGTGGGCTCAGTCTTTGCTGACCCTTCGAGTATGAGGGTTTAGGTTTTCGGCCGGTGGTTCTCGTCCTTGATGATGTCATTGGTGGGCGAGAGAGGATGGTAGTTTTAGATCCTTGAGGGCTGAAGATGGCGATGGTGGCTTAGGGGCTCATGGAGGGTGGGGGTGATCCCCGGTCGACATACCACATCGACAAATGCCTTGTCACTAACATGCTTATTCATTGACTTGCAATGCACTTGCGAGCTATGGCTCTCCTATGAGTCCCGCGACGATTAGCAACAGCGATGGCATTTGTAGGATACCCGAGGAGTGCTTTGTACTTTGCTTCCTTTGGGCAGGTTTTTCTACAAAGTTTCGTTGACACGTGTTATCTCTCGACCCATTTGGATGATTATACGTGGGTGCTTGTATTCACCTTTGTTTTGAAAATAGCTGATTACATAAGAGATTACTTTTGTATGGAAATATTATGTGGCCGAGAGTGTGAAGGGTGGCTTGAACTCATGACCTCTGAAGGAAGGACATGTTGGCTGACCACTTTGAGCTGGAAGCGGGCTGTGAAGATATATGGTTAAACTTTGCTATATTGTTTGAAGCTAAAATGTTTTGAATTTTTTGTGCAAAGAAAAATTCAAAAATTGTACATTTTGGAAGAAGAAAAAACAAAAATCCATAATTTTTGCCATGTGCCCACTACAGATCCTAGAAGTTGTCATGTTTTTTAGAGAACATTTTTTCTAAACTTGCCATGTGCACTTTTTAATAATTTTTGCCATGCTCCCATTACAAATCCCGAAAGTTGCCATGTTCTTAGGGGAGAAATTTTCTAAAACTTGCCATGTGCAATTTTATTATAGGTACCATGGCAATTTCATTTTTAGACCATGCCAATTTTTTCAGTTAAACCATGAAATTTTTATTAATTACACCATGATAGTTCTATTGCAGGTACCATGTCATTTTAATTATTTAGACCATGGTAGTTTTTTGCAGGTAACATGACAATTTCATTATTTACACGATGTCAATTTTTTCAGTTAGATGATGGCAATTTTTTCACTTGGACCATGGCAAATTTATTAATTGGACCATGGTAATGTTGTTGTAGGTAGCATGGTAATTTGTTTTTTAGACCATGGTAATGCCATTGTAGGTAGCATGGTTGTTTTTTTAGACCATGGCATTTTTATTATGTAGACCATGAAATGATAAGATCTAGATAAACACATCACATTTATTTTAATAATACCATTTATAAATTAGTTAAATTACCCTTTTGTAAAGTATAGCGTGCCATCTTTATAATTCAGATCATGTCAATTGTAAAATTATGTTTCTCAACTTCTTCTATAAGATTATTTTGTTCAGGACATTTAAACAAACAATTAAGTGGGCCAATCGTGGATCACCCTGAACCCCACAACGAACGCTCCAGGAAAATGAAATGTTCACTAAAGGGTTCCTCCCCAAGCTGAAGCGTTCACTGGAGGCAACACCCTTGCTAATGTACTAGTTGTTGGGGGTGACGCCGCTTGAGAGAAAGTTGTGCGCACATTTTCATTTAAGAAAAACATATGGTCCTCTTCTTTATCTAAAAAACACCACAGAAAAAAATCATCACCTCCATCTAAAAAAGAAATGAAAAAAATTACCATCATAGCCTACCGGCGAGTGCCACTTTGCATAACCCGTCATTTAAAAAAATACGTGGGTTTCTGACCATCATCTAAATAAAAATAATAATCCTCACATCTATCTAAAAATTAATCCGAGTTTTCATCGCGGCCAACTAACTTGCGCCACATGGCATAGCTGGTTAGCCGCTAATCTTGCGATGCTTAATGGGTTTAATTCTAGCTATTTGGGGTCTTCTTTGAGGACGTGCAATGCTCGAATATTGATATTGTAGTAATTGCACGTGGATATTAGATAGTACCGAAAAGGACTTTAGCCCCGCTTTATATATAAAGGAAAGATCAACCATAGCCCAAGTACAAACGCACCCCACGACAACACACACACCCAAGGCAGGATACATAGGCGCTGAGCGCAGCAACACCACCCCTAACACTACAAGAGCAATTGGGGACCTCCACCGTGAACACGCCATCACGAAGAAGATGAAGCCGCATATGACGAACCGTGAGCTCCAAGGTGGCACCTCAAAGAAGGTTACGACGCCAACGTGCCGTCACCGCTTGACCCGGAGGTCAGAGTTTCCCCTGGAGCGACACGATGACCGATGAGAGCCGCGACGACGCCTTCAAGAAGGTAACATGCTACGCCACTGCCGGTCCGTCCGAAGACAGAACAGGTTTTCACCCCAGCAAACACACACCGTCACCGAACGCCACACCCTACCACCATGCCGCCCACACAGCCATGGTCATCGGGCAGCACCAAGCCACGGGCTCTACCCATGACACCGCGCTACCACCACCAGGGCTGCCGCCCAGGCATCCGAGACCTTGACACCACCTCACCCAAGACCCATCGCTACCCAACCAAAGAGACGAGTAGAAAGGCCACTCCTTTCACACCCCTGCCCCCTCCCCGCGTCAAGACCCAAAGGGCCGGCCAAAATGGCCTCCATCGACCCGTCTTGCTGCAGCGGATGCAAGACAAGCTCGGTCGAAACGCCCAGCGCGAGACGAGGTCGGTCCTGCTGCCAGGGGCGCGACGAGCTCGGTCCTGCTGTCGGGCGCGAGACGAGCTCTGTCCCGCAACCAGGGGCGCGATACAAGCAATGGACCGCAGCTGGGAGCGGTCCAACCCTACGACGAGGGTAGAGCCCGGACGACGAGGGAAGGAATTGAAGGAAATATTGTTGGAAATATGCCCTAGAGGCAATAATAAAATGGTTATTATTGTATTTCCTTGTTCATGATAATTGTCTATTGTTCATGCTGTAATTGTATTAACTGGAAACCGTAATACATGTGTGAATACATAGACCACAACATGTCCCTAGTAAGCCTCTAGTTGACTAGCTCGTTGATCAATAGATGGTTATGGTTTCCTGACCATGGACATTAGATATCATTGATAACGGGATCACATCATCAGGAGAATGATGTGATGGACAAGACCCAATCCTAAGCATATCACAAGATCGTATAGTTCGTCTGCTAAAGCTTTCCTAATGTCAAGTATCATTTCCTTAGACCATGAGATTGTGCAACTCCCGGATACCGTAGGAATGCTTTGGGTGTGCCAAACATCACAACGTAACTGGGTGGCTATAAAGGCACACTACGGGTATCTCTGAAAGTGTTTGTTGAGTTGGCACGAATCGAGACTGGGATTTGTCACTCCGTGTGACGGAGAGGTATCTCTGGGCCCACTCGGCAATGCATCATCATAATGAGCTCAATGTGACTAATAAGTTAGCCACGGGATCATGCATTACAGAACAAGTAAAGAGACTTGACGGTAACGAGATTTAAAGAGGTATGGGGATACCGACGATCGAATCTCGGGCAAGTAACATACCGATAGACAAAGGGAATCGTATACGGGATTGATTGAATCCCCGACATCGTGGTTCATCCAATGAGATCATCGTGGAATATGTGGGAGCCAATATGGGTATCCAGATCCTGCTATTGGTTATCGGACGGAGAGATGTCTCGGTCATGTCTGCATGGTTCCAGAACCCGTAGGGTCTACACACTTAAGGTTCGGTGACACTAGAGTTGTTATGGGAAATAGTATGTGGTTACCGAAGGTTGTTCGAAGTCCCGGATGAGATCCCAGACATGACGAGGAGTTCCGGAATGGTCTGGAGGTGAAGATCGATATATTGGATGAAGGGTATTGGAGTCTAGATTTGTTCCAGGGGTACCGGGTGATGACCAGCGTGTCCGAAAGGGGTTTCGGAGGCCCCGACAAGCGTTGGGGGCCTTATGGGCCAAGGGGAGGGGGCACATCAGCCCACTAAGGGGCTGAGCGCCCCTCCCACCCCATCTCACGTAACTTGGAGAGGTGGGGGCGCCTCCCCTGGGGCAGCCACCCCTCCCGGCTTGGGAGGCAAGTTTCCTAGGGGTAGGGGCGCCCAAACCCATCTAGGGTTTTCCCTGTGGTCGCCGCTCCTCCCATAGGGAACCCTAGGGCGCCTCCTCCACCCCCTTCCCCTATATATAGTGAGGGAGAGAGAGGGCAGCCGTACCCTTCCCCTGGCGCAGCCCCTCCCCCTCTCCTACACCTCCTCCTCCTCCTCCGTAGCGCTTGGCGAAGCCCTGCCGGAGAACCACGAGCTCCATCACCACCACGCCGTCGTGCTGTCAGAGTTCTCCCTGAACTTCTCCTCTCCCCTTGCTGGATCAAGAAGGAGGATACGTCCCCGGGCTGTATGTGTGTTGAACGCGGAGGCGCCGTTGTTCGGCGCTTAGATCAGAATCGACCGCTATCTGAATCACTGCGTGTACGACTCCACCAACCGTGTTCTTGTAACGCTTCCGCTTAGCGATCTTCAAGGGTATGAATATGCACTCCCTCTCTCTCATTGCTAGTATCTCCTAGATTGATCTTGGTGACATGTAGGAATTTTTTTTGAATTATTGCTATGTTCCCCAACAGTGGCATCATGAGCTAGGTCTATGCATAGATTCTATGCACGAGTAGAACACAAAGCAGTTGTGGGTGATGATTTGTTCAATTTTCTTACCGTTACTAGTCTTATCTTGATCCGGTGGCATTGTGGGACGAAGCGGCCTGGACCGACCTTACACGTACGCTTACGTGAGACTGGTTCCACCGACTGACATGCACTTGATGCATAAGGTGGCTGGCGGGTGTCTGTCTCTCCCACTTTAGTCGGATCAGATTCGATGAAAAGGGTCCTTATGAAGGGTAAATAGCAATTGACATATCACCATTGTGGTTTTGCGTAGGTAAGAAACGTTCTTGCTAGAAACCCATAGCAGCCACGTAAAACATGCAACAATAATTAGAGGACATCTAACTTGTTTTTGCAGGGTATGCTATGTGATGTGATATGGCCAAAAGGATGTGATGAATGATATATGTGATATATGAGATTGATCATGTTCTTGTAATAGGAATCACGAGTTGCATGTCGATGAGTATGACAACCGGCAGGAGCCATAGGAGTTGTCTTAATTTATTTATGACCTACGTGTCAATGAAAACGCCATGTAATTACTTTACTTTATTGCTAACCGTTAGCCATAATAGTAGAAGTAATAGTTGGCGAGGCAACTTCATGAAGACACGATGATGGAGATCATGGTGTCATGCCGGTGACGATGGTGTTCATGCCGCGCCTCGAAGATGGAGATCAAAAGGCGCAAGATGATATTGGCCATATCATGTCACTTTATGATTTTCATGTGATGTTTGTCATGTTTACATCTTATTTTCTCAGAACGATGGTAGCATAAATAAGATGATCCCTTGCTAAAATTTCAAGAAAGTGTTCCCCCTAACTATGCACCGTTGCGAAGGTTCGTTATTTCGAAGCACCACGTGATGATCGGGTGTGATAGATTCTAATATTCGCATACAACGGGTGTAAACCAGATTTACACATGCGAAACACTTAGGTTGACTTGACGAGCCTAGCATGTACAGACATGGCCTCGGAACACAAAAGACCAAAAGGTCGAACATGAGTCGTATAGTAGATACGATCAACATGAAGATGTTCACCGATGATGACTAGTCCGTCTCACGTGATGATCGGACACGGCCTAGTTGGCTCGGATCATGTATCACTTAGATGACTAGAGGGATGTCTATCTAAGTGGGAGTTCATTAAATAATCAGATGAACTTAATTATCATGAACAGAGTCAAAAGGTTTTTGTAAATTATGTCGTAGCTTACACTTTAGTTCTACTGTTTAAGATATGTTCCTAGAGAAAATTTAGTTGAAAGTTGATAGTAGAAATTATGCGGACTGGCTCCGTCAACTGAGGATTATCCTCATTGCTGCGCAGAAGGCTTATGTCCTTAATGCACCGCTCGGTGTGCCGAACCTCGAGCATCGTCTGTAGATGTTGGGAAACATCTGACATACACGTTTTGATGACTACGTGATAGTTCAGTGCGTAATGCTAACGGTTTAGAATTGTGGCACCAAAGACGTTTTTGAAACGTCGCAGAACATATGAGATGTTCCAAAGACTGAAATTGGGATTTCAGACTAGTGCCCACGTCAAGAGGTATGAGACCTCTGACAAGTTTCTTAAGCCTGCAAACTAAGGGAGAAAAGCACAATCGTTGAGCATGTGCTCAGATTGTCTGAGTACTACAATCGCTTGAATCGAGTGGGAGTTAATCTTCCAGATGAGATAGTGATGGTTCTCCATAGTCACTGCCACCAAGCTATTAGAGCTTCGTGATGAACTATAACATATCAGGGATAGACATGATGATCCTTGAGCAACTCGCGATGTTTGACACCGCGAAAGTAGAAATCAAGTAGGAGCATCAATTGTTGATGGTTAGACCACTAGTTTCAAGAAGGGAAAGGGAAAGAAGGGATACTTCATGAAACGGCAAATCAGTTGCTTCTCTAGTGAAGAAACCCAAGGTTGAACCCAAACCCGAGACTAAGTGCTTCTGTAATGAGGGGAACGGTCACTGAAGAAGAACTACCCTAGATACTTGGTAGATGAGAAGGCTGGCAAGGTCGACAGAGGTATTTTGAATATATGTTATACTATTGTGTACTTTACTAGTACTCCTAGTAGCACCAGGGTAAAAAATACTGGTTTGGTTGCTAAGTGTTAGTAACTCGAAATAAAAGGCTGCGGAGACTAGCTAAAGGTGAGATGACGATATGTGTTGGAAGTGTTTCCAAGGTTGATGTGATCAAACATCGCACGCTCCCTCTACCATCGGGATTGGTGTTAAACCTATATTTGGTGTTTGCGTTAAGCATATACATGATTGGATTATGTTTATCGCAATACGGTTATTCATTTAAGGAGAATAATGGTTACTCTATTTATTTGAATAATACCTTCAATGGTCTTGCACCTAAAATGAATGGTTTATTGAATCTCAATCGTAGTGATACACATGTTCGTGCCAAAAGATATAAGATAGTAATGATAGTACCGCATACTTGTGGCACTGCCATTTGAGTCATGTTGGTATAAAACGCATGAAGAAGCTCCATGTTGATGGATCTTTGGACTCACTCATCTTTGAAAAGATTGAGACATGCGAACCATGTCTATTGGTAGATATGCATGAAGAAACTCCATACAGATGGATCGTTTGGACTCACTTGATTTTGAATCACTTGAGACATGCAAATCATACCACATATGCAAGATGACTGAAAGGCCTCGTTTTCAGTAAGATGGAACAAGAAAGCAACTTGTTGGAAGTAATACATTTTGATGTGTGCAGTCCAATGAGTGCTGAGGCACGCAGTGGATATCGTTATGTTATTACTTCACAAATGATTTGAGTAGATGCTGAGTATATTTACTTGATGAAACACAAGTCTGAATTATTGAAAGGTTTAAGTAATTTTAGAGTGAAGTTGAAGATCGTCGTGACAAGAGGATAAAATGTCTATGATATGATCATAGAGATGAATATTTGAGTTACGAGTTTGGCACACAATTAAGACATTGTGGAAATTGTTTCACAACTAATACTGCCTGGAACACCATAGTGTGATGGTGTGTCCGAACATCATAACTGCACCCTATTGGATATGGTGCATACCATGATGTCTCTTATCGAATTACCACTATCGGTTATGGGTTAGGCATTAGAGACAACCAAATTCACTTTAAATAGGGCACCACGCAATTCTGTTGAGATGACACCGTATGAACTATGGTTTAGAAAAACCTAAGCTGTCGTTTCTTAAAAGTTTGGGGCTGCGACGCTTATGTGAAAAAGTTTCAGGCTGATAAGCTCGAACCCAAAGCGGATAAATGCATCTTCATGGAATACCCAAAACAGTTGGTTATACGTCCTATTTCAGATCCGGAAGCAAAAGTGATTGTTTCTAGAAACGAGTCCTTTCTCGAGGAAAAGTTTCTCTCGAAAGAATTGAGTGGGAGGATGATGGAGACTTGATGAGGTTATTGAACCATCACTTCAACTAGTGTGTAGCAGGGCACATGAAGTTGTTCATGTGGCACCTACACCAATTGGAGTGGAAGCTTATGATAGTGATCATGAAACTTCGGATCAAGTCACTACCAAACCTCATAGGTCGACAAGGATGCGTACTACTTCAGAGTGGTACGTAATCCTGTCTTGGAAGTCATGTTGCTAGACAACAATGAACCTACGAGCTATGGAGAAGCGATGGTGGGCCCGGATTCCGAAGAATGGCTCAAGGCCATAAAATCCGAGAGAGGATCCATGTATAAAAAAACAAAGTATAGACTTTGGAAGAACTAATTGATGGTCGTAAGGCTGTTGGGTGCAGATGGATTTTAAAAGGAAGACAGACAATGATGGTAAGTGTCACCATTAAAAAAGCTCGACTTGTCGTTAAGATGTTTTCCTGGCAAGTTCAAGGAGTTGACTATGATTTGACTTTCTCACTCGTAGCGATGCTAAGAGTTTGTTGGAATTATGTTAGTAGTTACTGCATTATTTATGAAATCTTACAGATAGGATGTCAAAACATTGTTTCCTCGACGATTTTCTTGAGGAAAGGTTGTATGTGATACAACCAGAAGGTTTTGTCAATCCTGAAAGATGCTAACAAGTATGTAAAGCTCCAACAATACTTCTAAGGACTGGAGTAAGCATCTCGGAGTTGGAATGTACACTTTGATGAGATGATCAAAGATTTTGGGTTTATACAAAGTTTATGAGAAACTTGTAGTTCCAAAGAAGTGAGTGGGAGCACTATAGAATTTTTGATGAGTACATGTTGTTAACATATTGTTGATCAGAAATGATGTAGAATTTCTGGAAAGCATACAGGGTTATTTGAAAAGTGTTTTTCAATGGAAAACCTGGATTAAGCTACTTGAACATTGAGCATCAAGATCTATAAGGATAGATCAAAAACGTTTAATAGTACTTTCAAATGAATACATACCGTGACAAGATTTTGAAGGAGTTCAAAATAGATCAGCAAAGAAGGAGTTCTTGGCTGTGTTACAAGGTGTGAGTATTGAGTAAGACTCAAGACCTGACCATGGTAGAAGAGAGAGAAAGGACGAAGGTCGTCCCCTATGCTTTAGACATAGGCTCTACAATATGCTATGTTGTGTACCGCACCTGAAGTGTGCCTTGCCATGAGTTAGTCAAGGGGTACAAGAGTGATCCAGGAATGGATCACATGACAGCGGTCGAACTTATCCTTAGTAACTAGTGGACTAAGGAATTTTCTCGATTATGGAGGTGGTAAAAGAGTTCATCGTAAAGGGTTACGTCGATGCAAACTTTGACACTAATTCGGATGACTCTGAGTAGTAAACCGGATTCGTATAGTAGAGCAGTTATTTGGAATAGCTCCAAGTAGTGCGTGGTAGCTGCATCTACAAGATGACATAGAGATTTGTAAAGCACACATGGATCTGAAAGGTTCAGACCCATTGACTAATAAACCTCTTTCACAAGCGAGACATGAACAAACCCCATGGGTGTTGGATTCATTACAATCACATAATGATGTGAACTAGATTATTGACTCTAGTGCAAGTGGGAGACTGTTGGAAATATGCCCTAGAGGCAATAATAAAATGGTTATTATTGTATTTCCTTGTTCATGATAATTGTCTATTGTTCATGCTATAATTGTATTAACTGGAAACCGTAATACATGTGTGAATACATAGACCACAACATGTCCCTAGTAAGCCTCTAGTTGACTAGCTCGTTGATCAATACATGGTTATGGTTTCCTGACCATGGACATTGGATGTCGTTGATAACGGGATCACATCATCAGGAGAATGATGTGATGGACAAGACCCAATCCTAAGCATAACACAAGATCATATAGTTCGTCTGCTAAAGCTTTTCTAATGTCAAGTATCATTTCCTTAGACCATGAGATTGTGCAACTCCCGGATACCGTAGGAATGCTTTGGGTGTGCCAAACATCACAATGTAACTGGGTGGCTATAAAGGCACACTACGGGTATCTCTGAAAGTGTCTGTTGAGTTGGCACAAATCGAGACTGGGATTTGTCACTCCGTGTGACGGAGAGGTATCTCTGGGCCCACTCGGCAATGCATCATCATAATGAGCTCAATGTGACTAATGAGTTGGCCACGGGATCATGCATTACGGAACGAGTAAAGATACTTGCTGGCAACGAGATTGAAAGAGGTATGGGGATACCGATGATCGAATCTCGGGCAAGTAACATACCGATAGACAAAGGGAATTGTATACGAGATTGATTGAATCCCCGACATCGTGGTTCATCCGATAGATCATCGTGGAATATGTGGGAGCCAATATGGGTATCCAGATCCCGCTATTGGTTATTGGACGGAGAGATGTCTCGGTCATGTCTGCATGGTTCCCGAACCCGTAGGGTCTACACACTTAAGGTTCGGTGACACTAGAGTTGTTATGGGAAATAGTATGTGGTTACCGAAGGTTGTTCGGAGTCCCGGATGAGATCCCGGACATGACGAGGAGTTCCGGAATGGTCCGGAGGTGAAGATCGATATATTGGACGAAGGGTATTGGAGTCCGGAATTGTTCCGGGGGTACCGGGTGACGAGCAGCGTGTCCGAAAGGGGTTTCGGAGGTCCCGGCAAGCGCCGGGGGCCTTATGGGCCAAGGGGAGGGGGCACATCAGCCCACTAAGGGTCTGAGCGCCCCTCCCACCCCATCTCACATAACTTGGAGAGGTGGGGGCGCCTCCCCTAGGGCAGCCACCCCTCCCGGGTTGGGGGGCAAGTTTCCTAGGGGTGGGGGCGCCCAAACCCATCTAGGGTTTTCCCTGTGGCCGCCGCCCCTCCCCTAGGGAACCCTAGGGCACCTCCTCCACCCCCTTCCCCTATATATAGTGAGGGAGAGAGAGGGCAGCCGTACCCTTCCCCTGGCGCAGCCCCTCCCCCTCTCCTACACCTCCTCCTCCTCCGTAGCGCTTGGCGAAGCCCTGCCGGAGAACCACGAGCTCCATCACCACCACGCTGTCGTGCTGTCAGAGTTCTCCCTAAACTTCTCCTCTCGCCTTGCTGTATCAAGAAGGAGGAGACTTCCCCGGGCTGTACGTGTGTTGAACGCGGAGGCGCCGTTGTTCGGCGCTTAGATCGGAATCGACCGCGATCTGAATCGCTGCGTGTACGACTCCACCAACCGCGTTTTTTAACGCTTCCACTTAGCGATCTTCAAGGGTATGAAGATGCACTCTCTCTCTCTCTCTCGTTGCTAGTATCTCCTAGATTAATCTTGGTGACACGTAGGAATTTTTTTGAATTATTGCTACGTTCCCCAACAAATATGCCCTAGAGGCAATAATAAAATTGTTATTCCTTATATCATGATAAATTTTTATTATTCATGCTAGAATTGTATTAACCAGAAACTTAGTACATGTGTGAATATATAGACAAACATAGTGTCCCTAGTATGCCTCTACTTGACTAGCTCGTTAATCAAAGATGGCTAAGTTTCCTAGCCATGGACATGTAATGTCATTTGATGAATGGGATCATATCATTAGAGAATGATGTGATGGACTAGACCCATCCGTTAGCTTAGCACTATGATCGTTTAGTTTATTGCTATTGCTTTGTTCATGACTTATACATGTTCCTATGACTATGATATTATGCAACTCTCGAGTACCGGAGGAACACTTAGTGTTCTATCAAACGTCACAACGTAACTGGGTGATTATAAAGATGCTCTACAGGTGTCTCTGATGTTGTTTGTTGAGTTGGCATAGATCGAGATTAGGATTTGTCACTCCGATTGTCGGAGAGGTATCTCTGGGCCCTCTCGGCAATGCACATCACTATAAGCCTTGCAAGCAATGTGACTAATGAGTTAGTTTCGGGATGATGCATTGCAGAACGAGTAAAGAGACTTGCCGGTAACGAGATTGAACTAGGTATGGTGATATCGACGATCGAATCTTGGGAAAGTAACATACCGATGACAAAGGCAACAACGTATGTTGTTATGCGGTTTGACCGATAAAGATCTTCGTAGAATATGTAGGAACCAATATGAGCATCCAGGTTCCTCTATTGGTTATTGACCGGAGATGAGTCTCAGTCATGTCTACATAGTTCTTGAACCCGTAGGGTCTGCACGCTTAACGTTCGATGACGATCGGTATTGTGAGTTTATGTGTTTTGATGTACCAAAGGCAGCTCAGAGTCCCGGATGTGATCACGGACATGACGAGGAGTCTCTAAATGGTCAAGACATAAAGATCGATATATTGGAAGGCTATGTTTGGACACCGGAATGGTTCCGGATGAGTTCGGGCATTTTCCGAAGTACCGGGAGGTTACCGGAACCCCCCGGGGAGTCAATGGGCCTTAGTGGAAGAGAGGAGGAGGCGGCCAGGTGGAGGGCGCCCCCAAGCCCAATCCAAATTGGGGTGGGGGCCGGCCCCCTTTCCTTCTCTCCCTCTCCCTCTTCCTTCTTCTCCTACTCCAACTAGGAAGGGGGGAAACCTACTCCTACTGGGAGTAGGACTCCCTCCTTGGGCGCGCCCTATGAGGGCCAGCCCTCTCTTCGTCCCCCCTTTATATACAGGGGAGGGGGCACCCCATAGACACACAAGTTGATTGTTTAGCCGTGTGCGGTGCCCCCTCCACAGAATTCCACCTAGGTCATATCGTTGTAGTGCTTAGGCGAAGCCCTGCGTTGGTAACTTCATCATCATCGTCATCACGCCGTCGTGCTGACAAAAATCTCCCTCGGCCTCAACTGGATCAAGAGTACGAGGGACGTCACCGAGCTGAACGTGTGCAGATCACGGAGGTGTCATGCATTCGATACCTGATTGGTTGGATCACAAAGACATTCGACTACATCAACCGCGTTTCATAACGCCTCCGCTTTCGATCAACGAGGGTACGTAGACATACTCTCCCCCTCTCGTTGCTATACATCTCCTAGATAGATCTTGCATGATCGTAGGATTTTTTTTGAAATACTGCATTCCACAACAGTGGCGTCCGAGCCAGGTCTATGCGTAGATGTTATATGCACGAGTAGAACACAAAGGAGTTGTGGGCGTGGGTATATACATATTCCTTGCCGTCACTAGTTGATTCTTGATTCAGCGGTATTGTTGGATGAAGCGGCTTAGACCGACATTACGCGTACGCTTACGCGAGACTAGTTCTACCAACGTGCTTCGCACACAGGTGGCTAGTGGGTGTCTGTTTCTTCAACTTTAGTTGAATCGGATTCAATGAACAGGGTTCTTTCTGAAGATCAAAAAGCAATCACTATACCGCATTGTGGTTTTTGATGCGTAGGTAAGAACGGTTCTTGCTAAAAGCCCGTAGCAGCCACATAGAACTTGCAACAACAAAGTAGAGGACGTCTAACTTGTTTTTGCAGGGCATGTTGTGATGTGATATGTTCAAGACGTGATTATATAAATTGTTGTATGAGATGATCATGTTTTGTAACACTGTTATCGGCAACTGGCAGGAGCCATATGGTTGTCGCTTTATTGTATGAAATGCAATCGCCATGTAATTGCTTTACTTTATCACTAAGTGGTAGCGATAGTTGTAGAAGCAATAGTTGGCGAGACGACAACGATGCTATGATGGAGATCAAGGTGTCAAGCAGGTGACGATGGTGATCATGACAGTGCTTTGGAGATGGAGATCAAAGGCACAAGATGATGATGGCCATATCATATCACTTATATTTGATTGCATGTGATGTTTATCCTTTATGCATCTTATTTTGCTTAGTACGGCGGTAGCATTATAAGATGATCTCTCACTAAATTTCAAGGTATAAGTGTTCTCCCTGAGTATGCACAGTTGCGACAGTTCTTCATGCCGAGACACCACGTGATGATCGGGTGTGATAAGCTCTACGTTCACATACAATGGGTGCAAGCCAGTTTTGCACAAGCAGAATATTCAGTTTAAATTTGACGAGCCTAGCATATGCAGATATGGCCTCGGAACACTAAGACCGAAAGGTCGAGCATGAATCATATAGTAGATATGATCAACATAGTGATGTTCACCATTGAAAACTACTCCATCTCACGTGATGATCGGACATGGTTTAGTTAATATGGATCACGTGATCACTCAGATGATTAGAGGGATGTCTATCTAAGTGGGAGTTCTTAAGTAATATGATTAATTGAACTTTAATTTATCATGAACTTAGTCTTGATTGTATTTGCATATCTATGTTGTAGATTAATTGCTCGCGTATAGCTTCCCCGTTTTATTTATGATATGTTCCTAGAGAAAACTATGTTGAAAGATGTTAGTAGCAATGATGCGTACTAGCTCCGTGATTTGAGGATTATCCTCATTGCTGCACAGAAGAATTGTGTCCTTGATGCACTGCTAGGTGACAGACCTTTTGCAGGAGCAGATGCAGACTTATGAACGTTTGACAAGCTCAGTATGATGACTACTTGATAATTTAGTGCGCCATACTTTACGTCTTAGAACCGGGACTTCAAAAACGTTTTGAACACCATGGAGCATATGAGATGTTCCAAGAGCTAAAATTGGTATTTCAGACTCATGCCCGTGTTAAGAGGTATGACACCTCCGACAAGTACTTTTCCTACAAGATGGAGGAGAATAGCTCAGCTAGTGAGCATGTGCTCAGAATGTCTGAGTACTACAATCACTTGAATCAAGTGGGAGTTAATCTCCAGATAAGATAGTGATTGACAGAGTTCTCTAGCCACTATCACCAAGTTACTAGAACTTCGTGATGAACTATAATATGCAAGGGATAACAGAAACGATTCCCAAGCTCTTCGCAATGCTGAAATTGGTGAAGGTAGAAATCAAGAAAAAGCATCAAGTGTTGATGGTTGACAAGACCACTAGTTTCAAGTAAAAGGGCAAGGGAAAGAAAGGGAACTTCAAGAAAAATGGCAAGCAAGTTGCCACTCCCGTGAAGAAGCCCAAAGCTAGACCTAATCTTGAAACTGAGTGCTTCTACTGCAAAGGTAATGGTCACTGGAAGCGGAAATACTCCAAATACTTGGCGGATAAGAAGGATGGCAAAGTGAACAAAAGTATATTTTATATACATGTTATTGATGTGTACTTTACTGGTGTTCATAGTAACCCCAGTGTTGGGAATATTACTATTGGGCGTAAACCGGCCTATGTGGGCCGGGTTACCTTCATCAGTAACTCAAGAGTGTTAAAGCCCAAGAAGATAGATGAGGGCCTGAGGCCCGTAGTCGGTTTAAGACTTGTAGCCATAAACCAGCATCTGTATGTAAACTTGTATTGTAAGATAGGAATAAGGAGAGACCAACCCGGATACGAATATGAACCAGTGTTAGGACTCTGTGAACCGATGGGCGTCACCCGTGTATATAAGGGGACGACCCGGCGGTGGTTCAGGACAACAGACAACAACTCGAGACTTAGGCGAAGCTTGTTTGCTCTCTAGTCATCAAAACCCCATCAATTCCATCACAACTAGACGTAGGCTTTTACCTTCATCGAAGGGGCCGAACTAGTATAAACTCTCTTGCGTCCCTGTGTCCGCTTTAACCCCTTCAAGCTAACCCGTTGCAATGGCTCCACGACTAAGTCCTTTCACAAGGACATCTGCCGTGACAAAACCACGACAGTTGGCGCCCACCATGGGGCTATCGCACAATGGTTTCAAGTTCTTGGAGGGCCTCTTTGAAGGACTCGAGGGCTACGCTGTGGGCCGGATGACTAAGAGTCGTCGCGGCAAGCTCTACATCGACGATGCAGGCTGGGGCCCCAAGGCCGGCTCAGTTGAGTACGGGTACCGGGTCCCCTTTGGTGGCATACATGTTTTCATCGGCAAGATCGGTGAACCGGGCCCTGAGCCGGACATCTGCACCGACCCCGTTGAAACGGCTCAGCGTGCGCGATCCGCCCGGGATAAATCGGTCGTGAAGCGTGCCTTCGTGGGAGTCATCCATGGAGGAAGTTATGAGGATGGATCGGAATCTCGCGGCGAGACCGTCGTTTATTCCGACGACGAGTCATCAGCCGGAGAAACCGAATCTCTATATCAGCTACAAGATGGCCGGATTGGGGGCTGTTCCGATGGCGACAGTATTCCGGACCCCCCTGATCTACCCAACCGAGTTGGAATATTCATGGCCGGCACACAAGCAGCGCTTCATTCTTCGACCGCCGCACCAATAACCTCCGGTTCAGTAGCAGCGACGGCTGCCGGGGCAGGAGGCTCTGTACGCCCGCCGGCTCAAGTCCTATCAGATCTATTTGATGCATTGGCTGTGCTTATGGCAGAAGCTAACCCGGCGGATCAGGACGTCCACAACGCGGAGATTGCAAAGGTGAGGGAACAAATCACCCAGGCCAAGGCGGACCTGGCAGCTGAGAATGCCAGGATGACCGCAGAGCGGGCCGCTTTAGACGCACAAGCCTACAGGCTCATGTTGGACCAGAACGCGTCGCATGAAGTCATGAAGAGGAAGTACCGATCCCGTTTGCCTTCGGTTTTCGAGGCCAGAGACCTTTTCAACACCCTAGGAGCAGGAACCAGTAATCCGCTGGAGGTAAACCGGGCGGAAGCTCCTGGGACCGGCGCGCCGGTTCAGCCCCGTCTGATGGATCTGCCTCGTCAAAACACTGTTATACCTCAGGCTGTTTCAACACCTCCGGGTCACTACTCCAACCCGATGGACAATCTCGTTGCCGCTGCTGCACGGCTGGAGGCCATTCCAATTGAAGGTGACTCGCCGCAGGCGGTAGAGACGCGACGGGTCAAGGAGCTTCTTAGGACAGCTTTGGTCCAACAGGAAGCATACTCGTACAGCCGCGACCGGATCCACTCGACCCCTCGTCCAAGCCGGAGCTATAGCAGGCATATGGATGAACCGGCGGTGTCAAGTAATGAACGACGTGGAGCACCCCGCGGCAACAACCCGGCGGGTGGTGCTGATAACGCTCAGGAAGTGGTGGACCGGGCCCGAGCGCGCAGGGAGGCCGAGTTAGCCACACAGTATCAGGCTCGGCAGCTTACGCCGGTTCGTCCAACTATCTCGGTCGAACCTGGTGTTACTTCTAGTTCTTTGGGGGTGCCTTGCCTTGTCCCCGCTTTACGCAATGTGTGTCTACCCAAGGATTTCAAAGGCCCGTGCAAGGTACCAAATTACACGGCGGATCAACCTCCAGAGACATGGGTGGAGAGCTATGAGATGGCCATGGAGATGCTTGATGTGGATGATGCGGCATGTGCGAAATACTTCACCATGATGCTCGAAGGAACGGCCCGTACTTGGATAAAAAGCTTACCGGCCAATTCTATCAGTTCATGGGCCCAATTACGAGCCCGGTTTATCAGTAATTTCAAGGATACATGTAAGCAGCCTATGTCGATCGTGGACTTAGCTGCCTGCGTCCAGGAGGAAGGAGAATCGACGACTCATTGGGTGCGCCGGGTCTCACAAGTGTTGCATTCATCAGACCGCATCAACGCTGACACTGCAGTCATAACCCTAGAAGGCAACTGCCGGTTTGGGCCCCTAAAGCTGAAGTTGGGACGGATGAAGCGCCATTGCACTGACATGGGGACCCTCATGGCTGCTTTGGTAAAGTATGCTGATTCTGATAGTACCAAGGATCCCGAATCTGATGATGACAAGGCAGGGAAGGGAAAGAGGAACAGCAACTCCAAAGGTCAGCAGCATCACTCGGCAGGCAATGGTAGCGGAGGCAAGCGTAAAGCGGATGGTAACATGGACTTTGTGGCTAATACAAACGCGCAGGACAAGGGCCAACGACGCAAGGGTAAACTGCCAAATCGCAGCGGGGCGCCCAACCCTAACCCGGACCGCCTAAATTATCTACTGAACCAGCCCTGTCCAAGACATGGGACGAAGGAGATGCCAGCGAACCACCTTTGGAAGGATTGCTACATTATGCAAGAGTTCAAGAATTCTAACGCTTTCCGGTATGATCACGGCTCTGGCGGTGGCTCAGGATCTGGGCCGGGATACGGTGGAGGAAATTCTGGTTCAAGATTTAATGGTAATCCGGGTGGACATAACAATCAAAATAATCAAAATAACCAGGGTAGTTACAACCAGCATCAGCAACAATCGGGTTACCAAAGCAACCCAAAGCAGTTGAATAGTGGGCAGTACCATGTCTTCACCACTAGCTTGGACAAGCGAGATCGGAAGGTTCAGAAGCGGGCAGTCAACTCTGTTGAACCGGCCGTGCCCCGTTACTTACGCTGGTCTGAGCAGCCAATCATATGGAGCAGAGAGGATCACCCACCCTGGGTTGATAACCCGGGTCAGCTAGCATTGGTGGTGGTGCCTCAGGTGGGAGGTTATAAGTTCACCAAGGTACTCATGGATGGAGGGAGCATCATTAATATCTTGTACTATGAGACCTTCCGTCGTATGGGACTAACAGATAAAAATCTCAAACCATCCAATACGGTGTTCCATGGTGTGGTACCTGGCAAGTCAGCATATCCTGTTGGTAAGATAGCTCTGGAAGTGGCCTTTGGAGATGATCATGATTCCAGGTCGGAAACATTGATGTTTGAAGTGGTGAAAATCCAAAGTCCATATCACGCCCTGTTTGGGCGACCGGCCTATGCCAAGTTTATGGCACGGCCCTGTTATGTGTATTTGCAGCTCAAGATGCCGGGTCACAAGGGGACAATAATGGTTCATGGAAGCCGTAAAATCGCTTTGGAGTGCGAGGAAGGAGATGCGGCCTACGCAGAGTCGGTTTGTGCCACCAAGGAGCTGAAGTATTATAAGGACAATGTTGATCCGGCGGACATGACTCCATTAAAGAAGCCAACTACGAAGCATGATCCGGCCCTGAAGTTCAAATCGGCAGCTGAAACTAAGCTTGTTGACTTCGTGCCTGGCGATTCGTCCAAGAAGTTCAGCATCAGTGCCAACTTGGATCCGAAATAGGAAAGCGCGCTCATCGAGTTCATCCGTGAGAATCGGGACACTTTTGCATGGAAGCCCTCTGACATGCCAGGTGTACCGAGGCAACTCGCTGAGCACACCCTTAATGTGGGTCCTAAATACAAACCGGTGAAACAGTTCCTCCACGGGTTTAACGAAGAAAGACGCAATGCGATTGGAGAAGAGGTAGCCAGGCTCTTAGCAGCTGGCTTTATTATTGAAGTTTTCCACCCTGAGTGGCTTGCCAATCCGATGCTGGTCCTTAAGAAAAACAGCACCTGGCGCATGTGTGTGGATTACACAGATCTTAATAAGGCTTGTCCAACAGATCCTTTTTCCCTCCCCCGTATTGATCAAATTATTGATGCTACGGCGGGTTGTGAGCGTTTGAGTTTTTTGGATGCATATTCTGGCTATCATCAGATCAAAATGGCAGTTAAGGACCAGGAGAAGACGGCATTCATAACTCCCTTTGGAGCCTTCTGCTATGTGTCTATGCCCTTTGGGCTCAAGAGTGCCCAGGCAACTTATCAACGGTGTGTACAAAATTGTCTTCACAAGCAGAATGGCCGTAATGTACATGCTTACATGGATGATATCGTGGTTAAGTCAAGGGAGAAGGAGACTCTGGTTGACGACTTGAAGGAAACCTTTGATAACCCGAGGACGTACAAGATGATGCTTAATCCGGCCAAGTGTGTCTTTGGTGTACTGGCAGGCAAGTTATTGGGTTTTCTGGTGTCCAACAGGGGAATCGAGGCTAATCCGGAGAAGATCACAGCCATCACCTCCCTGGCTAAACCGAAGTGTATCGATGATGTTCAACGCCTGGCAGGCCGGATTGCCGCGTTAAGATGGTTTATCAGCCACCTTGGTGAGAAGGCAATCCCTTTGTATCAGATGTTGAAGAAGATGGATCAATTCGTCTGGAGTTCTGTTGCTGATAAAGCATTTGAGGACTTAAAGCGGCAATTGGCCAATCCGCCTGTGATGCGGCCACGGCGGTTCAGTTCATCAAAAAAGTGATTTTCCGGTTTGGCTTTCCACACAGTATCATCACAGATAATGGTACCAATTTGTCCAAGGGTGCCATGAAGGAGTTCTGCGAATGGGAGCACATCCGGCTTGACGTTTCATCAGTGGCACACCCACAGTCCAATGGTCAAGCAGAAAGGGCTAATCAAGAGATCTTGAGAGCCATCAAGCCCCGGCTTATGGTTCCTTTGCAGAGAACACCGGGTTGTTGGGTAGAAGAGTTACCATCTGTGTTATGGAGCATCAATACTACACCCAACAGATCAACAGGATACACACCGTTCTTCATGGTCTACGGAGTGGAGGCGGTTCTCCCCAGTGATATCCGTCATGACTCACCTCGTGTGGCGGCTTATGTTGAAGTGGACAACGAGACAGCACGGCAAGATGCTTTGGACCTGTTGGATGAAGAACGTGACATAGCAGCCGCCTGCTCAGCGATTTACCAACAGGATCTTCGTCGTTATCACAGTCGCCGAGTCAGAAGCAGAACCTTTTAGGAAGGAGATTTGGTGCTTCGGCTCATCCAAGATTAGACTGATATGCATAAGCTATCCCCACCTTGGGAGGGACCTTTCGTGGTCAGCAAGAATCTGCACAACGGGTCATACTATCTGATCGATATTCGAGAGCATAAAGACTCACGTACATCAGAGGAGGAGACCAACAGGCCGTGGAACATAGCTCATCTTCGGCCTTACTATACCTGAGCCATTGGCTCTACTTATGTACATATTATGACAATGTATATATTATGATAGTAAACCGGAACCTCAGCTAAAGCGGGGTATCTATTCTTTTACATCATGTGTGGTTACATAGAGTGGTTCTGTCTTAAAGCGGCCTCCGGTTTACCCCTTGAACTTGCTTTTTTAAAAAACAAAGCTTTATGATATCACTTGGGGGCTTGGTCGTATCCGAACCAATGCAACACCTTTTGATAGGCGAAAGCCACCAGATCACTTGGGGACATGGTCAAGTCTGAACCAGTCACGCCTCTTGATCGGCCTAAGGCCACAGAATCACTTGGGGGCTTGGTCGAACCCGAACCATTGCCACGCCTCTTGATCGGCATAAATGCCACGGTTTCATTTGGGGACCTGGCTGACTTGAACCATAGCTACACCTATCGGGAGCTTGGTCGTGTCCGACCATGGTAACGCCATCTGATCGGCTCAAATAAGCCTCTTTTTGCAAACGGTTTTATCATTGCCTTTGCTTCACAATTTTCTTTGATAGATATTTCTTTCTTTTTGTTGCATTTTTTAAACTGACAAAGTTTTAAACCGGTTCAAACTGTCAATTGACGGGACATGGTCCATTTTTAATCCGGAGACTATTTGCTCGGTTTGCTTTCTATTCACATCTCGAAATAACACGGTGTTTATCATAACCCGGCATGGTTTACATGGTAAACCGGCATTACATACACATGAGCTACTTTCTCCTTCGACGGTATAGGTTTATATACCTCCGTTTCAAGATTGGCAACGCCAACTTCATGCCCAACGATGGCAGGTAGTTTGTATCACAAGATTTGATCATATACCTAAATTTCATTGCATATATATACAAAGATCATAATCCGGCTGGCGGTACAACCGCCTTGGCAGTTTAAGATTTTGTGATTGTAGGAAAAATAGATTGAAGGTTTTGATCATTCAAAAGAGGAGTAAGTACCAGTACCTATGCACGAAGGCATCTCAAAAGCAAGAGTGTTGGCGATCCTATTACAAGGCAACATGGTGCCCAAATAAGATCATTGTTTCTTTTCGGCGGCATATAAAAGACAAGCAATTTAAACCCGGCCTCCGGTTCAAGCTTGATGCCGACCTGGTCTGATGGTTGCGGGTCATCTTGCGCCGCTTCAGCTTCCCTACCCAGTGGCTGGAAATCAACAGTTGTCCAGTCGATTCCCATTAAGGCTTGAAAGACAGCTTCATCATGGATCAGCAACGACGGTTCAATATCAGGAGCGTAAGTATGCTTACGGATTCGAGGGATCGGATTCTCCGCTTCAGGAATTGGTGCAGCCACTCGTTTGTTCTGGTTGTCATATTGGGCTTGATAATGAGACAAGTCTGCCTCTTCCACCAATTGACAAGCTAGAGGACGCACCTCCCGATTTATCGCTCTCAGGTCCTCCTCGTTGAACTCTGAACCATCTTCTTTCAAGTGGGGGTAGCCTTGAGCTGCTTCAACATGATCAAAATCCGGCACCCATGCTTTTGCCCGAATTAAGGCATTGATAGCGCCGGTTCGAGCAGCAGATTTTTTCAGCTCTTCAACCCGGGCAGGAAGCATAGACAGCATTTTCAGGGTGTCTTGGATCAAGGTGGGCGCCGGGTTATGGAACGCAGTTGAGATGATCCGCTGCGCACCAATATATAATTGCTCTATCAGTGTATAGGCAGCTTTCAACTTCTTCCGCACATCTGACCCCAAGTGACCAATGCGTGTCCCTGAAAACATTACAAAGGATTCACAAACCGGACATATCATAAGAAGGCCGAGTTATTACAGAAATCAAGAAAGCCTACCAAAGATAGCGGCAGTCATAGCATGCACTTGACGCTTTACGCTGGTCAGTTCATCTACCACCGGTTTAAGTGCGGCTTCGGCATTTTCAACTTGCTTTGTTAAAGCGGCCTTCTTAGTGACCCAGTCTGCCCGTTCTTTCTTGAAATCCTTCTTAAGCTGTTCCATCATGCTTAAAGCGCTGGTCAACTCTTCTTTTGCTTTGGAGGTTTCAGCTTGTTGGGATTTCAGGTTTTCTTGGAGATCGGCGACTTGGTTTTCTTTTGTCTTCAGCTCAGCCCGCATACAAACAGATATATGATTCCGCAAGCAATACAACAATTGAAGTACCAACCACATAACAAGTTATGCACTTGGCCCTTGGGGGCTAATGTATATTTGATCTTAATCTTCCAATAGATTCTAAAGTCCCAAGATCAATACAAGTATTCAACTTGGCACTTGGGGGCTAATGGCTATTTGCTCAAATAAAGATGACAATTACTTAAAGTCCCGGTTTAACTACGCTAAGTTGAACCGGCCCTTGGGGGCTACATCAGCGAATTCCGAAGCATTGAGATTTATATTAGCAAGTCCCGGTTTGAATGAAGGTTCTAAACCGACCCTTGGGGGCTAGGAGAATTAACAAGATTGAAATATCCAAGCAGGAAAAAGCACATGGAAGTTACCTCAAATTTCTCTTTCATCATATTCACCAAACCAGCTTCATAATCATGGCTGGTATACAGCCAGTTCAGGTAGCTAGAATGAAGATCTTGGGCATTCAGAGCAGCATAGGTCGCCAAGTCAATATTCCACTTGCCTTTGCCCATGGCAGCAAATTCTTCTTTGGTGGTATGCTTGGATAAAACAACAAGATTGCTGGGCTCTGTACGGCCAATGCCAGTAATTACAACTTCATCATCCTTAGCATCACCGGTTTGCACTGGCGCAGTCGGTTTTCCAGCAGGCTGGGATGGACTGGTGGATCTCCCAAACCGGATGGGGCTTGTGGGCTGGTTGACAGGGCCTGAGGTGTCAATAGGCCTTTCTTCAGCACTAAAATCATCATCCTGCTGTCATGGATCATTGGGTATATCTTTAGGAATAGCCACTTCAAGATCTGGTGTTTTACCCGGTTCAGGGACGGCGTCCTCCTCGGCCGCTTTATCCAGGCGAGCCTTCTTGCTCGGCCTAGGCTTGGCCCTGAAAGGAATAACAAAGTCAAATACAGCATATGTTCCAAGGTGATGTACCAGATATATTATGATAAGTATAGTTTACCCAAGCACCGTTTTGAGCGGTGGCAGCTGAGTAGCCGATGACTTGCCAGAGGATGAGTGGGAAGTAACCTGATAATCGGAGTCAGATGGATTAAGAGGTTGACGAAAACAGCCCGCTTTAGGACATGCACTGACAAGCAAATTAGAGACCTCTGAACGGCGTTTTCGAACCGAACTGTTCGGTAAACCAGCGGAGGTAACTACCTGGTCGCTGTGCCGGGTTGTGTGGCGAGCTTCGTGCTGTTGGGTCTTCATAAGAAATTTGGGATCCAAGTAAGCAAGAGGATGAGAAAATTTAACCTTCCAGTTTGCCTGACGGATTTTTAGTGAAGGCAAAGGGTTTGAATCGGAAGAGAGAGTAATTACCTCTACAGCATCAGCATGGCTGGCTTCGGCATCATCCTGACAAATATCATCATCAATAAGGCGTGTGAAAAATAAGCCAAGTGAGTCAAGCTCTACCTCAAGGTCCGGATTACCCACATCATCATCAGCGGCTGGATCAGAAGATGCAGTGGTTTTCTTCTTATGAGCAGGCCGTTTCACGACTTTAGTCTTTGGCCGGGTTGGTCTTTCCGGTTTGTCTGTTTTTTCTAGCTTCTCCTGTGGAAGTTTCTTGCTCCAAAACGGATCATTGCCCTGTTTAAACAGACATTGATATTAAACAATGACCAGATATATCAATAAGAGGTTCAGTAAAAAGAAAAATCAAACTCTTACAGCTGGCGGTTTGTTGGTGGCACAGAAGGGAAGCAGGCCGGTTCGAGCACAGATGTGTTCCGGTTCATTTAGCATTTTATTCACAGCCTCTGTGATTTCTTCGTCGGTGAGCTGGATGTTAGCATGTCGCAGTGGGTCATCAACACTGCCAGTATACTCGCACATCAAACCGGAGCGCTGACTAAGGGGCAGTGTGCTCCACGATATCCAACAGCGAGCGAGATCAACCCCTGTTAAACCGTTGGCCATGAAGGCTCTGAGCTTGGACAGTTGAGGAGCGTAATTGCTTCTCTCCTTGGCAGTCAACCTTTGCGGAAAGGGGTGTGTATTGCTAAGCCACTCCGGACGAAAGCCAGGCAAAGGATTTTCATCAGCAGGGGAGGTGTCTTTGCAATAGAACCATGTTTGATTCCACTCTTTGGGGTGGCTGTGCAGTTTGACGTGAGGGTATGTGACCTCTTTCCTTTTCTGAATCGCCACACCACGCAATTCCGTATTGGAACCTTCAGTAAACTCAGTGCGGCGGTTTAGATGGAAGCAGTCTCTGAACAACTCAACTGTGGGCTCCTCTTGAAAGAACACCTCACAGAGCACTTGGAAGTGACACATGTTTGTAACAGAGTTGGGGCCAGTGTCTTGTGGGCGGAGTTGAAAATTGGCTAAAACGTCCCGGTAGAATTTAGAACCAGGCAGCTTAAAGCCCCGGGCTAAGTGATCTACGAAAACGACGACCTCTCCTTCTTGAGGTGTGGGAGGGCATTCTTTGCCAGGGACCCTCCAATGGATGGTATTTTTGCTGCCTAAGGCGCCGATCAGGACTAAATTGTTCAGTTGAGTCTCTGTGACGCGAGAAGGAACCCAGTTGCACTCATATACTTGCTTGGCCATGATGAAATCTACAAGATAGGTGATTCCGGTTCAAGAATGCATTGATTAAAGTACATTGGTATGTACAATGTTAAACCGGAGACAACTCTATCTAAACCGGAGTTTTATGAAGCAACAACATCTGGCGGTTCAACAAGGGGACTAATGGTATATACCGGTTTGTTAATTTTTTCTACACCAAGTTAAACCGCCGGATCTAAGCATTGAAACAGTTGAGATTGCGGATGGGTAAGTGTACAGAAACAGATTTCACAAGATTTCTCTACAGCGATGGATCTGAAGCAAGTTCAGAAAAGAAGGAAAATATTCAAAAGCTCAAAGCAGAACAGTATTGAATCAATGGGCGGAAATATATGTGAGATCTATGGTTTTAGGCATGAAACTAAAGGCAGACACTAAAAGTTATCACTACACAGAGAAGGGGTTCACAAATGCATCCAGGAGCTAGCATACGAACATGAACAGGTGATGAACGCAGCAAGAACATGAAACCCTAGAACAGATCTATGTTGAGAAGAGCAGAAGACCTACCAGAGCTAAGGAAGATGCGGAAGGTCGCCGCAGTTTTCTGGTACGCTCAAGTTGATGCAGCGGCCAAAGTTGATGCAGAAGACGACGGCGGCGGCGGAGCTCTGAGACTGGCGACGCGAGGAAGACGAAGAGGAAGGGCACGAAGGGGAGAAAAGAAATGACCCTTCGGCCCTATTTATAAGGCAAAAAGACATGTGTCAGGCGCGTGAATCCAGGAACCGAAAATTTCGGAAGCGGAGCTGTCGCCTCGGTTGTTGTGAGTTTATTAAACAAGGAGATATCATGGATGTTTTCTTTATGACAGATGACGTCACCTCGGCTTACAACAACTGGAGAGGATGACATCATGGCGGTTCAGCAACTACGAGAAGATGTTGAAGATGAAGATTTTGCTAAGGATTGACATGAACCCGTTCAAATCAATCTGGGGCCTAATGTTGGGAATATTACTATTGGGCGTAAACCGGCCTATGTGGGCCGGGTTAACTTCATCAGTAACTCAAGAGTGTTAAAGCCCAAGAAGATAGATGAGGGCCTGAGGCCCGTAGTCGGTTTAAGACTTGTAGCCGTAAACCGGCATCTGTATGTAAACTTGTATTGTAAGATAGGAATAAGGAGAGACCAACCTAGATACGAATATGAACCGGTGTTAGGACTCTGTGAACCGACGGGCGTCACCCGTGTATATAAGGGGACGACCCGGTGGCGGTTCAGGACAACAGACAACAACTCGAGACTTAGGCGAAGCTTGTTTGCTCCCTAGTCATTGAAACCCCATCAATTCCATCACAACTAGACGTAGGCTTTTACCTTCATCGAAGGGGCCGAACTAGTATGAACTCTCTTGCGTCCCTGTGTCCGCTTTAACCCCTTCAAGCTAACCCGTTGCGATGGCTCCACGACTAAGTCCTTTCACGAGGACATCTGCCGTGACAAAACCACGACACCCAGGGTATTTGATACTGGTTCAG